>NC_092087.1:96156730-96313234 GCF_045679555.1 Salvelinus alpinus | reverse complement strand
TTTGTAAACCAATTTCTGCAAGTGTAAAGGGTTAAAACTATAATTTTGATGTTTTGGATGGTCAGTTCTTACCTCCATAGCTCAGTCTATGAATTTGAGAGAGGTTACATTTCTCCAGCGTCATCCCTCAGATGTTTACCAAAAAAAGTGACTGCTTTGTTGTTGTTGGAATCCCAGATTGCTTGTCTAATGAAAGTACCATATTATTATGGTATGAAAAAGCTGTTTGCTGAGTAATAAGTCCACAGTCACAAAGGAAGTGTATGAAGATCCACATGTTTTTAATCAACGCTCAACATTTCACCGTGAAAATCATATTTTATGCAACACAGGAAAATGGTAAGACTTTGATCTTCAATACTTTGGTCTTGTTTATTCAGCAACTTCTTTTCCCTGTAAGAATGAATAAATAATATAATGGATCAGTAATAATAATGAACATGATAAATATATGGATAGAATATAATGGATCAGTAATAATAATGAACATGATAAATATATGGATAGAATATAATGGATCAGTAATAATAATGAACATGATAAATATATGGATAGAATATAATGGATCAGTAATAATAATGAACATGATAAATATATGGATCAGCTTGGATTTTCAACTTTTAAGTACCAGCTTAGATTGAAATAATCTTGTTTTTTTGCCCTACTTGACATGTGCTTCTTAGAGATCTTCAAAACAGTTGAATGTAAAAGGTCAGTATTGACCTCTGAGAAGACTGATTCATAGGTGGTGATAATGTGGTCATATCTGAACATGAGTCAGGTACAGGTTTAGAAGCAGTTCTGTACCTTTCCAGAGTCACGGGTCTTGGCTCTGAGCTTGTTGACCTGAGTCTCAGCGATGTCAGCACGCTCCTCAGCCTCCTCCAGCTCATGCTGAACCTTCCTGAACTTAGACATATGGCTATTGGCTGCTTCCTCCTACGTGAGGAGAAGAGAGGGAGAGCAGAACATCAGCATTTATAGTTTGATTCATTATATACTTTTTTCTGAGGATAAATATGTTTTAGAATGTATGCTTTCAGAGTATTTGACTAAGTACGTGACTCACCGCTTCCTCAGAATGCCTCTTGTAGGCCTTCACTTTCATCTGCAGCTTATCTACCAGGTCCTGAAGTCTGCCAACATTCTTCTTATCCTCCTCAGTCTGTGGGAGAAGAGCAAAGAATCAATGTCCCATAGTTTTAAACTCAAACCTACATGTGTTAGAGTCAAGTGTGTGAAGAGGCACTTTCTCTTACCTGGTAAGTGAGCTCCTTGACTCTGCGCTCATACTTGCGGACTCCCTTGACTGCGTCTACACCTCTTCTCTGCTCGGCCTCCACCTCAGTCTCGAGCTCACGCACCTTTGTGAAAAAGATAAACGTAGGCATTTGTTTGAGCTGGTGAAATCAGATGTAACGAATCTTTGTAACACAGGTCATCTTCTACCTAGTCAAGGAGGCACAATTGTTGTCTGTTCCTTTTCACAATTTTTATTGAAGTCGTCTGTTATTATAACAACTTTTCATTATCTAGGTCAGTTGTTCCCAAAGTGGAATTTACATTTCAAATGTTATGAATATTGATAGCAACAGCAGATTAAACTAACAGGGATCTGTGGAAAATGTGTGCAATACAATACAATGTAATAATATTAATCCACAATTGATGTTCTTAACCCTTAGATGCACAATATGAGCCTGGGAGGCTCACGTGATATTGGTATCCACAGTACTCCATCACTGATAATTTTCTCCCAAGTCAATTCATCTTGTATTTGTAATATATTGTATATTACTATTTATACATTGTGGCATGTATTTAGCAGTGTATAGTTCAGTACCCATATGGCCTCTAGAGGCCGACACTCGCCTGTTTTAATGATGTGAGGTTGCTTCCACCACAGATAGACAATGTTTCTACCATGGGGCGCTCGTGCTATGGCATTTAATTAAGAGACGTTTGCCAAGTGAGTCAACAGCGAGACAGAAGCACCGACATAACATTTCTGTCATAAATTCATTTGGCAGGTAAGTGGGAAAGCACCATATTAAAGACAGTAATGTTTCCGAAGTATGTACAAATGTTTGTTAATATGTTATGTTGTATTTTCACGTTTTTATGAACTTGGAAAGTCCGCTAGCCTACAAGCTAATTTAGCCTTCTAGCTGGTAGCCCCACATAGCAACGCTAGCCTCCCTAGCAACGGCCATTTTGCAGCAGAGGGAATGAGTCAAGTAGCTAGCGATCTAGAGAGAGAGAAATTAAACAATGTAACTAGATGAAGCCTAACAAATGATTACAATGAGATGAATTGGATGCATGCACGGTATATTATATCGTGTGTTGATATTTATTGAGAATTGTTATTTATTATTATTATTATTATGAATGAAATGGCAGTTTAGAAGAAGTCTGCCAGGACTTTTGTACAAGCCTGAACGAAGCAACTAGATAAATACAATTGTATATCTTTATTTTAAGGTCTTGCCTGCAATTCTTCTCAACTCCACTAAAGTGAGTTGCAAAAAGTTGCAAAAGTTGAAAATCACTGAAGCAAATCCCTCACTAACTTTAAGCACCAGCTGTCAAAGCAGCTCACAGTTCACTGCACCTGTACGTAGTCCATCTGTAAATAGCCCATCCAACTTCCTCATCCATAAACTGTTCTTTTTTTTATATATTATTTTTTTTGCTCCTTTGCACCCCAGTATCTCAACTTGCACATTCATCGTTTGCACATCTATAACTCCAGGGTTTAATTGATAAATTGTAATTATTTCGCCACTATGGCCTATTTATTGCCTACCTTCCTTATCTTGCCTTATTTTCACACACTGTATATAGACTTTTTCTCTATTGTGTTATTGACTGTATGTTTGTTTATTCCATGTGTACCTTTGTGTTGTTGTTTGTGTCGCACTGCTTTGCATTATCTTGGCCAGTTCGCAGTTGTAAATGAGAACTTGTTCTCAACTAGCCTACCCGGTTAAATAAAGGTGAAATATATATAAAACATTTTAAGTGTAACATATTCCCCAAAATGTTGATTTTGAACATAAATGCATCCTGAATTAAGCTTTTAAAACTGCAACATTTTTCTCTCCGCCACATGGCAAAATGTGTAGAATTTCAAGAAATTAGCTCTAAAATTACCAAATGTTATTTCTGTCCAAAGGAAAAATGTGTAGAATAGCTGAACATTTGTTTTCAAACTGCAAAATGTTGTTTCTGATGCCGAAAGGTGACTTAAAAATGTTCTTTCCCAGGGGCCGAGACATGATTAGTCCAGCCATGCACTGCAGAAGTCGTAGCAAATCCAAAGATGAAGACTTGTAGACAATCCCATTGCGACCTTAGCTAGCTAAGCTCATGCACAGAAACACATCACCGGGTCTAACAGTTGTGCTGAACTGCACATGTTCATGCAGTCAAAAGAACTCCTTCGGTAGATAGTTGTTTTTGATGAAAGTTAAAACGTGTTTGTTTGTTACTTTCACTAGGTTGTAGTAATGACAGTTTCAGCTACTTAAAGATGCACTCCATCATCTTAAGACATTGGCTCGAATCTAGGTCTTGCCTTTAGATTTCAAGAAAATTAACAAACAAGGATGACATTTACACTTCTCCCATAGACATCTCAAACCCTGGTCTGGTCTGAATCACAAGCATTCCCGGAAGTCTTGCAATGTTGCACCTCTGGGTTTAGAAACTCTGTGGTAAAACTACCTGGATGCTATTTTTACTGAACTCTTAAGTAGGAATTGTATTTTGATATTATGAGGGGGTCCCTAATGAATTTTCTATCACAAAAGGGGTCCCGTGTCAAAACGTTTGGGAACCCTTGATCTAGGTGGTTTAGGGTGCAGGTATCCTAGCAGTGAAATGTTGCTGGTTCAAATACCTGAGCCTTCAACGTGAAAAATGTGTTGATGTCCAAGGCACTTAACCCTAATTTGTACCTATCCGGTGTATATGACTTTATAGGATAAAAAGCATGTCCAGCAATCCGTCTTTCAATCCACCCCAATCCCCCCTGCTGGTAACTCACCCTGGACTCCAGTTTCTGGAGCTGCTTCTTGCCTCCCTTCATGGCCAGATTCTCAGCCTCATCCAGGCGGTGCTGCAGGTCCTTGACTGTGACCTCCAGGTTCTTCTTCATCCTCTCCAGGTGAGAGCTGGTGTCCTGCTCCTTCTTCAGCTCCTCAGCCATCATGGCCGCCTGGAATAATAGTTTGTTTAATTTATGCACAAATCATAACGTCCCTCTGAGATCTTTGTTGTTCTTAACCAGCCCAGCTACCATTTCCCTTGAGGGACAAATCAAATTGATGTAATTCAAGGACTCACGTCAGTGATTGCCTTTTTGGCCTTCTCCTCTGCATTCCTGGCCTCCTGGACGATGTCGTCCACCTCTCCCTGCACCTGCACCAGGTCAGTCTCCAGCTTCTTCTTGGTGTTCAGAAGGCTGGTGTTCTGAAGGAGTAAACAAGATGATTTGTTTGACTCTCAAGAGAACTTGCAAGTCACGAGACTGAAATTCTGAAAATCTAAGGCAAACACTGTCAAATTCCAGGTGTGTTTAAACTGTATGAGTGTGTTTAAACTTGGTTGAGTTTCATTAGAAATGGATTTTGACCCATACCTGGGAGTGCAGCAGGCCAACGCGCTCGCTGGCGTCTACCAGCTCAGTCTCAGCCACTTTGCGGCCTCTCTCTGTCTGCTCCAGAGCAACTCTCAGCTCCTCGATTTCAGCCACCATCAAACCGTTTCTGCGCTCCACCATGGCTGCCTGCTCCTTCATGTCTTCTGCAGCGCGGACGGCGTCATCAAGATGCAATTGGGCATCCTGGGGTTCACAATGACATACGTTCATTAGGACTTGTGGATGAAGGGGTGGTAGGATGAGTGATAGAAATGTTAATTGGGAAGAATTTACTCAATATCCTACCGTTCTACAGTATATAGTTCAATCTATTAAATTCCTCTGTTCTATTATTTTCTACAGATTCACAAACAAATCCCACTCCATTTTCAGGTGTTTGAACCTGATGTCCCAGTCCCTTTACCTTGAACTGTCCCTGGACATTCCTCAGCTGTTTCTGGGCCTCAGATGCCATCCTGTTGGAGTGGCTCAGCTGGATCTCCATCTCGTTCAGGTCTCCCTCCATCTTCTTCTTCACCCTCAGGGCATCATTCCTGCTCCTGACCTCAGAGTCCAGGGTGCTCTGCATGGAGTCAACCACCCTCTGGCTGTTCCTCTTGATCTGCTCCATCTCCTCGTCCTTCTCAGCGATCTTCCTGTCCACCTCACCCTTGATCTGGTTCAGCTCCAGCTGCACACGCAGAATCTTGGATTCCTCGTGCTCCAGTGTTCCCTGGACAAACAGAAGCAGTCAGGCCAATTGTGTTCAGTACATTTGGATGTAGGAATTAAATATATATGACTACAATAAACTCCAATACAGGGATCATTGGACTGTAGCCGGCGATGGCTAGTGTAACACTGCTTTCCCCATCAAACAGCTGTAGTTTGTACCTCAGCCTCCTCCAGAGCGGTCTGGATCTCAGACTTCTCTGTCTCCACGGTCTTCTTGGCCTTCTCCAGCTCATGGATGCTCTTGCCAGTCTCTCCGATCTGCTCAGTCAGGTCAGAGATCTCCTCTGCACACACACACACACACACACACACACACACACACACACACACACACACACACACACACACACACACACACACACACACACACACACACACACACACACAGGAGCAGTTTAGACTGAAGTTGACATTGAATCATAATAACAGTTAATTAATTAACAGCACTTCATATGGTCTTGCAAATCTAATTACCCTCCACATCCTTTGGTTGTTCAAAGGAATAGTGATCACAAGTTAAAAAAAAAAAAAAATCTGTACATGAAAACTCTGAAATGGTGTAATAGTAGTTTTGATGATTACAGTTCCCTCCATTTTCAAAACACTAGTCAAACATGAGCCAAATAGAACTGCTGTCAAATGCTCACGTTGCAGGTTCTTGTTCTCTCTCTTCAGAGTCTCCAGATGATCCAGAGCCTCCTCGTAGGAGTTCTTCATCTTGAAGAGTTCAGTGCTCATAGAGCGAGCCTCCTTCTGAGCTCCTTCCAGCTCAGCCTGGCCCTCCTCATACTTCTGCTTCCACTCTGCCAGAACCTAGGGAAATCCATGGGATTTTCATCAGAAGTCATTGATGAAGAGTTTTGAATTATAAATTTGAAGATGAAGAGTTTTGAATCAGAAATATGCAACAATTAATCATATAGCAGATAGAAAATATCACCCTAGGGTGAGGTTTCTTTGTTTTCACCTTGTCAAAGTTCCTCTGCTTCTTGTCGAGGTTGGCGGCCATTGCGTTGGCTCTCTCAACGTCAATCATGAGGTCCTCCACCTCTCCCTGCAGCCTCTGCTTGGTCTTCTCCAGGGAGGCGCATTTGGAGTTGGTCGCCTCAATGGTCTCCTCAGCATCCTGCAGACGCTGGGCCAGCTTCTTCCTGTTGGACAACAGAGGGAGGTTTTAGGGGCTGAAACAAATGTTACGATACATGTTGATGTAACATTGTCTCAGAGCCCCCTAACACCCTCACCATCAATATCCTATATTTTAGGTTTTGCTGTTGCGTGCGACTCACTTGGCCTCCTCCAGCTCCTCTGTGCGCTGGATGGCATCAGTTTCATACTTAGTCCTCCACTGAGCCACCTCACTGTTGGCCTTGGACATGCCGCGCTGCAGCTCTGCCTTGGCCTCCTGCTCCTCCTCAAACTGCTCCCTCAGGAGGTCACAGTCATGGCGGGCAGACTGGACACCGTGGGCCAGTGCGTTTTTAGCCTGTGAGAGAGAAAGACAAAGAGAGATTGGAGAGATAGTCAAACAAATTATAGTAGAACTCTCTGAGGGTGGTGTCGTCACCATGTATATGAAGATATGTCTTTAAAGCAGGGTTCTCCAACTGGCTGGGTGTGATTTTATTTGGCCCCTTAAGTTTTCTTAATGTGTGAAAGTTAAATATTTCAAAAAAAAAATTTGAATATCCCGCCCTGCCTTTTCAGCGGAATGTTGGGGGGGGGTTCCGCTAGCGGAACGTGTGTCCTAGAAAGGTTAATAAAATAATATTTTGGCGGGGGGGCATAAAAGACTGTAAAAACACCAACAAATCGGCTCCAAGTGATTTTATTTTTGGAAATCCAATCCAAAGTTTTCCCATGCACAACAGACAGATATATATCATCAGAGGCGTCATGCCCATATGGGGCACAGGGGCACGTACTCCCTCAGATTTGTCCTGTTGTTGTTTCTCTGTAATACTACTAGTTACCTTGCAATTGTCTGAAGTTGGCTTTAGTCAGCCCAGACACTGTAGGTTCCCAAAATCCCAACCTCATAACTAGCTACCAAGAAGCCATTTTAGGCTATCAATCAAGGTAGAGTGGCTAGCTTGTCTAACTATCTTAGCTGGCATGCCTGCTGGAAGTGCTGGTAGACTTAAGAAAAGCAAGCAATAACTAAATGTACTGAATGAGTCTCAAATTCCTTTCAATCTTTTACCCAGATTTTAACAGAGATGAAGAGAAGCATATTTAGTTTCTTTAAAAAAAGGAAGACACAGACAGCTGAAGAGGTATGCTTTGATATGTTTTTTTTTTTACAATGAATTAAGTATAAATATTATGGCTATAGATTGCAGGAAAAGCTGTTTCAGGTGTTTGAAAAATGCAAAAATCTCCAACTTCAGGACCGGGGCCTAGCCATCCTCAGGACCGCACCCCCAGCCACCCTCACATACTTTGTGACCCATCAGATTTTTGTTTTTGGTGCATGACGTCCCTGTATGTGATTGCATACATGCAAGGTTTGAAATTATGTTTTAGTCAAATATTATATATGTTTGTGCTTCTTCCGTTCAATTGGCAGTCTACAAATTATTTGTAATTATGTCCCGACCATCCACTCAAGAAAAAAAAATCAGTACATGGCTGAATCAAGTTGAAGATCCCTGCTCTAAACTCTGGGGTCGGTGGAGTCCATTTTGGGTCCCTTACCTTGACCTCTTCCTCAATCAGCCTCTTCAGCTCCTCCACCTGTTGGGTGAAGGCCTGTTTTCCTCTGGTCAGCTGTGACACCAGGGCTTCCTTCTCCTCCAGCTGGCGGCCAAACTCACCTGCAGGGATAGAGGGATATCTTGTTAATGACGTCTCTGTTTTCTAAGATGGAAAATGTATTTTAATGTATCATAGGGCAATGTTGTTCGGTGGTGAATTGTACAATAGAAACTATGTGGACCAGTGGAGGCTCCTCAGAAGAGGAAGGGGAGGATCATCCTCCTCAGTGAAATTACATTGACTTCAATACAAAACCAAGGAGGCTCATGGTTCTCACCCCCTTCCAGACACTTACACAGTAGTAATGACGACATACTGCAACCTATCATAGCTCTAGCAGCATGAACTGATATGTCCACTCAATCAAAGGACCAGAGAATGAATCTAGTGCAGAAAGCATATGCTACAGCTAGCTAGCACTGCAGTGCATAAAATGTGGTGAGTAGTAGTAGACTCAAAGAGAGAGAAAGAACATAGTTTAACAGATTAATTTCTTTAAAAATGAGGGAGAAGCAAGAAAAAGAGAGATGTATTTTTTTCACTTAGCTAGCAAATGCAGCTAGCTAGTTTAGCCTACTCAAAAACCTGACTCAAACAGAGAGGGATGCTATGTTAGTTAGCTGTCTGTGGCTATCTAACAATAGAACTCTTCCAAGCCAAGGTAAGCTTTTGGTTTTATTAATTTATTGCCAGTGGGATCCACTGTGTAACTGCTTGCTGATTGTACTGCATTATTGTAGCGGGTTTACTAAAGCGTTAGTAGCTACGTTGACTAGCTATGACGTTAGCTAATATGGGGACATCGATGTAGGCTGTGTGTAGCGGTTAGTGGTTATGCTATGAAGGTTTGGCTTGGAAAGTTTTGGAAAGCTGATGTGTTTTGCACTGAAGTCCAGAAGGTAAAAGGTGAGACGAGGAGAGCACGTAAATGCTAGAAGGAATTATACAACGAGCAAAATGATCATGCTGTTTGTATGTGGTTTCTATGAAAGTGAACTGTGTTTGCGTGTGATCAGGTTATTATTCATTCCGTCGATTCTGTTGAAAAACGTTTCTTAAACGGAAACAAATGGAACAAAATTAGGATAAACATACCTGAATTTGTCCAATAGACACTCTTGTTTGCAACTGTTGGACTAATGATTACAACCTAAATCAGCTGGATGCAGGCAAGAGTGTGCAAGGCGGTATTGAATCTGTCAAGGTCTCTCACCTCGATTACTCTAATTTTTCTCTCGACCTGTGCACATACGTTGTAAACTGTCTAGGCTCGGTTGCAGCAACCTCATGATGGGTATATGGAACATATGAGTATCATGTAGTACTCTAAACCTATCGATGTTACATTGAGCTGGGTGAATCGAATATGAATTAGAGTCATCCAATATGCTGTAATAGAAATAAGGCCAAGCTCCTACAAAAAAATTATTGTCCTCCTTCATCTTAAACATCAGCGACCGGCACTAATGTGGACTATGGACATAAATCCCCAAGACATTTATTGTGTTCTACTGAAGTAAAGCATTAGTTTGTTGTTCATTGCTGGTGGTACCATTTTCTGTCAGGAGTCTGGCCCTCTGTCCGCTGATGTCGTTGACCTGGCGAACATTCTCATCATTCTTAGTCTTGAGCTCACTCAGCTGGTCCTCAAGAGTACGACACATCTTCTCCAGGTTGCCCTGTTAGTGAAACATGTTCCATCATTACTTTATATATTTGACTCCTGTCAACTTCAGGTCACTTGAATGGTAATGTAGTTGACCCTCCTCAACACTGCTTGACCAAAACATTACTACTCACCTTAGCCTTGGCGACGGCCTCCATGTTGCTAGAGAGGTCATCAATCTCCATCTTGTACTCGCTCTTCTCCTTCTCCAGCTTCTGCTTGACGCGCTGCAGGTTGTCGATCTGCTCCCCGAGCTCAGCCACACTGTCGGCCTGCTTCTTGCGCAGAGCGGCGGCTGTGGCCTCATGCTGCAGGGTGGACTCTTCAAGATCACGACGCAGCTTCTGGAACTCAGCCTCACGCTTCTTGTTCATCTCAATCTGAGCAGCAGTGGCGCCTCCGGCCTCCTCCAGCCTCTCGCTGATCTCCTCAAGTTCCCTGGAGAGATCGGCCCTCTGCTTCTCAACCTTAGCCCTGGCAGCACGCTCAGCCTCAATTTCCTCCTCCAGCTCCTCAATACGGGCCTAGAACAGGGGGCAGGAGCAGGGGGGATGAACACTACAATACAGTTGAAACAATTGAACCTCACAAAGTAATAATAGCATGTGTATTTTGCATTAATGTGTTAATACAAAGACAGTTAATATATTCAGTAGAGTGTCCAATTCAGGAATCAAACTACCATTTTGAAGCACCGTCTTTACATCAGTAAGAAGCACTAGCAAGAAGCCCCACCTTCCAACTTTTTCAGCCATCAGAATCTACCGGAAAAAATGTGTGCTACCAGAATAATGTTTTTCAAGTCTGTGCTTTTCTGTTCCGGAGCTTTGTACCTGGATGTGTCTGGAGCTTAGATCCCTAGATCCTCTACAGTACCTGGAGTTCCTTGATCTTCTTCTGCAGCTGAGCTCCCAGAGACTGCTCATCCTCAATCTTGCTGAGGAGCTGAGTGGTCTCAAACTCCTTCCTGAGAAACACAAATATGCCGATTGCAGAGTTAGTTTCGGTTCGATAGTGTAAAGGTAGAGGATCAAACCATTCACATTGCTTTTAAAGGGATACTTCAGCATTTTGGCAATTAAGCCCTGTATCTACTTCCCCAGAGTCAGATGAACTTGTGGATACCAGTTTTATGTCTCTGCATCCAGTATGAAGGAAGTTAGAAGTAGTTTTGCAAGCCAATGCTTACTAGCATGTTAGCAGTTACCATAGAATTCCAGTCATTGCGCTAACAGTTAGCAACTTCAAACTGCATGCAGAGGCATAAAAATGGTATTCACGAGTTCATCTGGCTCTGGGGAAGTAGATCAAGGACTTCCAAAATCCTGAAGTATCCCTTTAAGAATCACATGAATATGCTGATTCACAATTACAAGAATTAGCCAAAAACAACAATTATAGCAGATAATACTGTAGTCATAGGTTTGTGTTTACTTCTTGATTTTCTCATCAGCCTGCTGCTTGTCATTCTCCAGGTCCATTATGGACTCCTGGGCCAGTTTCAGATCTCCCTCCAGCTTTCTCTTGGATCTCTCAAGGTCCATACGGAGCTTCTTCTCTTGCTCCAGAGAACCCTCAAGCTAGAAGATAAAAACACATATATTGTTCAAATCTAAACAACTGAAGATAATATCATCTTACATACTATCATGGCCAAAATGTCAAACTCCACTCACGTCGTCCACTTGCTGTTCCAGCTTGGTCTTGGCCTTGGTCAGAGTGTTGACTTTGTCCTCCTCTGCCTGCAGGTCATCCAGTGTCTGCTGGTGGGCCTCTTGGAGGGCTTTCTTCTCCTTGGTCAGCTTGGCAACACTCTCATCCATAGACGCCATCTCCTCTGTCAGGTTTTTAACCTGTAAATGGCCACAACATAATTATACTTCACCATAAAGGGGAGATATAGTTTGTTCATTTAATTTAGATTAGAAATTAATCAACAATTACTGTACTATAGATTCAACACTAGATGGCAGTGTTCACCATGCCAATGTTTCGAATGGAAGTCATAGATGAGGGGGAGCAGAACATGCAATGAATGTTGGAAGTACCCCGCAACTGAAATTCCACTATTGTTTCTTAATTTTTCCTGCACCCCCAGTACAACTTGAATTCCATTTCTGTTAAGCTATGTTTTGAGTTGATTAATGTTTGGTTAGACTGCCTATGGTAAGACACAAGACCTTGTTTTCAGTGGCGTGCTTCTCCTTCTCCACTTTGGCCAGGGTGAGCTCCAGGTCATCAATGTCCTTCTTCAGCTCAGAGCACTCATCCTCCAGCTTCCTCTTCTTGGCAGTCAACTCAGCATTGATCTCCTCCTCATCCTCCAGCCTCTCGGTCGTCTCTTTGAGTTTGGCCTCCAGCTGGATCTTGCTCTTGATGAGCCCCTCACACCTTTCCTCAGCATCGTTCAGACTCTCTCCTTCCTGGTTTCAGAACAGGGGGGGAAAAATCAGAGGCCTCACTTTGTGTATTGAAGGTCAGAGTAAATCAATCGAAATTCATGAGATATATAAAGTATATAACATTGGCAATAAAAAGGTGTATTCATGTGAATGTAAATTTGACAGTAATGAGGGTTGTTTTTTCACCCACAGATGCTATTTGGAGTGCCAGGTCGTTCTTCTCCTGCGTCAGGGCCACCAACTTCTCCTCCATTTGCTTCTTTGTGGCCAGAGCCTTGGCCAGGTCTGTCGTCATCTTCTCATAGTTCTCCTTCATGTTGGCCAGCTCCTTCTCAGTCTCAGCGCTCTGCAGCAGGGGCTTGATCTTGAAGTACAACTTCATCCATGGCCAGGTTTTCACATTCATGAATGAGCGGATGTTGTACTGGATGGCGTAAATTGAATCTCTGGTCGACAGAAAGGACAGAGTGGCATGGTGAGTGACATCCCACTGGGCACAAACGTCAATTCAACATCTAGTTTTGGGTGAGTTGCCAACTAACGTGATTTCAACGTGAAATCAACAAAACATTTCACCATGTTATTGGTTTTAGGTTAAACGTTGGGTGAAAAAATATGAAAGGTTGATGATATTTTTGAAATCCACATTTTTTTTACAATATTATCACATTGAATTTTCTGGTTGAAATGACGTAGATATAACGTGATTCGCGTTACCAGTTTTTTTGCCTATTGGAATGCTTTTAAAAAATCGACTTTCTGGGAGCTGAAGAACAACAAAACCTCTGCCCCCTTTTGTTAACAGCTGAGGAATCGGTGTAGGGAAATGTAACCACACTTAAACTCATAGACAGATCTCTAGATGCAACGACCGACAGTCATGCTAAGCTCATGAGGAATTTTATGTTCTTCAAGAATGAATGGATAAATATCACAAATTTATATGATAATTTAACATCCAAATCCCAAACTGCAGCTATAAAGCTAGAATCCTTAGTTGCTACATCCATTTCTGGACTAAATGAATGAACCCAAAAGCTTTAGTTGACCATTATAAGATGTACTTTCTCATTCTGAACAACTCACAGCATATACAGTATGTAATCATAATGCATTAGATACAGGTGGTTGACAGAAAGCTTTGCCAAGATGTCTACTATTCCTCACCTCCTCTCCATCATCTTGCTAAACTCTCTCCTCATGAGGAATCCACGGCTGAGAGCCTGGACCATGCCGACCAGAGTGGCCAGCTTCTCATCTCTCATCTCCTCCAGGACACCCAGCAGACCGGCTTTGAAGAACACCTGAGACACAGGTTAACATGGTCAATGGAACCACAGATGGTGACAGATAGAAAGGGTTGAATCAAAAGAGGGGAACAACATCACCAGATTGATTTAAACAACATTAACTTTGCAACGGTTACAAACATACCATGGGATAGGTTGTTTCTAAGTTGTTAATTATTGTACAGTTGTATATTAATAATGTACACAGATACAGATAACTGAAGCCATACCACTCTAACACAATGCACATGATAATGAGTTTAGTTTCTTGTCTATACTTGTGATGCATGAATTTGAAGAAAAACACTACAATGTTTTCCACCTTTTCCATTTGTTAACTGAAGAAGAAAGAAGAAAATAATGGATATGCCAACTGAAGAGATTTTAAATGATCATTAAAGTTGTTTTTTGACTAACCTTGGTGTGTCCAAATTTGTAATCCTCGTGATTCACATCAATGGACCCAAGCAGCTTCTCAGAAGCCTTCTTGTTGTCCATGAACTGGCCCTCAGGGATGACACTGGCATTCAGTACTTTGTACCTGAATGAGGAGAAATGTGTAACATATGTCAAGTTGTAATATGTTGGTTATATTATGTAAAAGGTAAGACTATTCTGATGCTGGGAAAACCTTGGAGCAGATATTTCTGTGGTTGTGTGTGTGTGTGTGTGTGTGTGTGTGTGTGTGTGTGTGTGTGTGTGTGTGAGAGAGTGTGTGTGTGTACCTCTGCTTGAAGTCAGCATAGATGATTCTGCTGGGGAAGCCCTTTCTGCAGATCCTGATACCCTCCAGTACACCATTACACCTGAGCTGGTGGATAACCAGGAAGTTCTCCATCAGACCTGGTAAAACAAACCAAGTCTCTTTTAATACTCATAAACAGGTTAAAGATTGGGATCGTTAAAGTCACTGATAGTGTACTGATAAGATGACATATTTAACTCAATATTTCTTGTACCTGGAGTCTTTGACTCGTTGGGGATCAGGCAGCGCACAAAGTGAGGATGAGTGCTCCTCAAGTTGGTCATCAGCTTATGTAAGTTCTCCTGTAAGAGGGTTACAAACCATTTTCTCAGACATCATTTATGATAATCAATGCACCTTTTGAAGGACTGAATATACACATTTCAAAAGCTCACCCTGAACTGGGAGGACACTGTCTGCATGGAACCACCCTTCTTCTTGCCTCCTTTCTTGGTTGTATCTGTTAAAATGGGGAAAAATTAAAGATAACTATATAAGCTCATTTTCTAGAGGGAGTGGAATAAATATAATAATTACAAGAGTGTGTAAGAAATCTAGAGTGGTTTTGTCTTCAGCAAGCACACTAATTATACAACAGAGAATCTCTGGTTAACTTCACACGTATCTAGAGGCAAATGCTGCCAATGAGATTGTGTAGAATAACACCTATTGTATGTGTAAATTAACCCAGTAATAAACCTTGAGAAATTGTGATATATTCAAAGACTTTAAAGAAAATTGCAGCTAGTGCGTAATTAAATGATTTGACGTGATGCTAGTCTTACCCTCAGGTGGGGCAGCAGGATACAGGACAGCCAGAATTTTGACTCCTGACTTCCCGTACAGTTGACAAACTGAGTCGTTCAGGGGGTCCTTGTTCTTCTCCAGCCAGCCAGTGATGTTGTAGTCCACAGTACCGGCGTAGTGCACCAGGGAGAAGTGGGCCTCTGCCTTGCCTTTGGCAGGCTTGGGCTTCTCAAACGCCTGTGTTTTGCCAAGATGCTGGGCGTACAGCTTGTCCTTGAAGGTAGTGTCTGAAGACTTGGGGAACATGCACTCCTCTTCAAGGATGGAGAAGATGCCCAATGGCTTCACGAAAAGAGATGTATATCAAATTAGTGATATTTCCACTTAGGATCACATTCATTACTTTAGTAAACATGCTATTATAGGATTATATTCATTTAGAGGCACATAATAGGAAACATATTGAGATCTCAACAGTCAGATACTGATAATATCTCACACAGCTCCATTTGAGCTTTGCTGTTGAGGTCCATTATAATGGTCCATTATAATCCTCACAGACATCTTACCTTCTCAATAAGCTCAATGCAGGCAGCCAAGTCCATGCCGAAGTCAATGAAGGCCCAGACGATTCCCTCCTTCTTGTACTCCTCTTGCTCCAGGACGAACATGGTGTGGTTGAAAAACTGTTGCAGTTTCTCATTCGTGAAGTTGATGCACAGCTGCTCCATGCTGTTGTACTGTTGATGGAGTTTTAAAAGGGATCATTTCATCATACAAGACTGTAATCCCTCTCAATCACATCTAATTGTCTTGTTCTGTTGTCATACTCACATCAAAGATCTCAAACCCGGCAATGTCAAGCACACCGATATAGAACTGCCTTGGATTCTTGGTGTCCAACATCTCATTGATACGTATGACCATCCACAAGAACATCCTCTCATAGATAGACTTGGCCAGAGCCATGACTGAGTTATTAACCTGCAATGATAATACCTCAAATTAATACATGAGATATTGACCATGTCTAGTGATAAGGTGATAATAATTTTGGGAAAACAACATCACTATTCAAAAAAAGCAATGCACTCGTCCCCAAAATAATTCCGGTCCACAGAGAATGGTAAAAGCTTTGTTTGGCTGCCTTACCTGAGGCACAGTCTGTCCCTTGGTCACATACTCGTTGCCGACCTTCACTCTGGGATAGCACAGAGCCTTCAACATCTCAGCTGAGTTCAGGCCCAGCAGGTAGGCGATTTTATCAGCCACTGGAGAGAGAACCAACAACAACAGACTCAGGGACACAAGATCACTTGTTTCTGATTTCACACTGACAAAATAGTTTGGTTAACTTCTTTGTGGGTTAGGTTTTGATTCACCCACATTTGTGGAGGTTGTAATTTGTTCTCCAAAAATGATCTCCTGCCTGACTTTCATGTGGCACTGTCTGTCTTAGGTGTTCTATTTCTATGTTGGGGAATGGAACTAATGTTCTACATATTGTACATCTATGAGTGGGACTCACCCTCTGTGCCGTCTGGCTCAGCCTGCTCCTCACGCTGCTTCTGCTTGAATTTCAAGTTGCCATGGTGCAATACAGCTCCTGTCAGCTTGTAGATGCCAAGCTTCTCTTCATTAGTGAAGCCCAGGATGGTAATGGCATCCTGGCATTAAAGAGGAAGTACAACAGTGATGAACTGAACGGTAGTTTGCTCAGTTACACTACAGTTCTGTGCTGCTCCCTGCAGAACAAATGATAGATTTGACTGGCTTCTCTGTTCCACATGATTACGCTTGGCCAACACATTAGTAGATGGCAGCACAGTTCCACAGTTCCACAGGGCACTTAGTGGTGCTCTCTTCTGGAACGCACAAAAGAGTTCCTTGAGACACACGCCTAACCCCTAACTAACAAGGCATTTAGTATCAAACAAAAACATACATAAACATTCCCAGCTGCCACCAAGTTGGAATTGCACAGAGCATTCAGTGTGTATGGTGGTCCTATCCATTCCCTGTGTAGAGTTTGGTTAACCCTTTGTTTGACTCACATCTGTGGCATCCAGCTCTTCCTTGTCGTTGATGCTGGCCACAGTGATCTGACCCTGGCTGCACATGGGGAAGTCGTAGGGGTTGGTGGTGATGAGCGACATTTCTGTGGACAACGGAGAACAGCTTGTCAGTTAAATCTCTTAGAATTCTGCTGTCCTACCTTTACAGTATCTCTCCCTCCTTTACTCAATAGATGGACTCAATTATACATGTAGTATATAATAAATAGCATCAAAAGAGGAGACTGAGACTTGTGGATCACAGTGCATCACTTGATAGATATTTCCCAAAGACCTTCCAAATGTCTAGATGCCTTGTTACCTTGGATGTACTCATTGTAATAGTATTATTACTGTGTATTATGAATATTTTTTAGAAGTTCCACAGATGGGGGTGGGAATAATTTCCCCTGCACCTCTACTTTGTCGTACCAACTATCTCAGGTTTGTGGCCTGTCATCATCTGGAAGAAGATGTGGTAGCCTCTCTCATCGGGCAGCTGGAAGGACACTCTGGACTTCTCCAGCAGGTCTGAGGGTGAAAGAGATTGTAATATTATTTTAAATGTGATGATATGATCGCCAAAAAAGACTCTGTGTGAATTTAGGAAAGCATTGAGAAACAATCAAAACCAACTCACAGGTTTCAATGTCAGCTTTAGCCAGTTTACCACCTTGGAAGTGAATCCTGATGAATTTACCCTGTAGTAGAGCATGGGGGTTAGAAATATGTTAACAAATTAATCTAACATTATACTTTGATAGACCCCTTTAAAATGTTACAGTTTGTTGGACAGATGTTGATATAACAATAGGGAACTACTGAATTACATTTTTCCTATGTAAGGTAACTTCCACAGTGTGACCTTTATACTTACAAAGCGTGACGAGTTGTCGTTCCTCACTGTCTTGGCATTACCATAAGCCTCCAGCAGAGGGTTAGCTGCAATGATCTGATCCTCAAGAGACCCCTGATTGAGACAAACACAAGTTGCTCAGAAACTGGTAAACGCACATTTTTCTCGATTGATCACTTTTCTTGAAACATGATTCAACCAAACTGAAATAAGAAGGCAAACATAAGAACAACCTACCTGCATTTTGCTGGGGTCTACTTCCTTCTTCTTCTCTCCACCAGACACTGCAATGGTGGCGAAGTACTGGATAACACGCTTGGTGTTGACAGTCTTTCCTGCACCGGATTCTCCACTGGTTTATATGACAGAGAAAGAGGGGTTTTAGTTACATGTTTGAGTGTCAGATTGGCTTTCACTGAGAAATAGCATAGAAAAATACACTGTTAACCTGTGTTCTGACATAAATCATTAACAAATAATCCTTCTCATCGACTCGTTATTACACATAGCCTAATGCTCTAATCCATTCATATTGTCATGTATTTCATCACACCAAGTGGCCCAACTTATTACAATAGAAACACTTTCTCAAGTGACATTTTAGTACACAACTTACGTAATCAGGACGGACTGGTTCTCCTTATCTGGAACCAAAAAACACATTGCTTATCATACTCAAAAAACATGGGGACATTATTTAATTCATAGCATCATCATGCATTTCATTTTGGAACATTTTCCATTCAAGGGTAGTGAGATCAGATTTTCCCAGCAAACTGTTCTAACCTAGACTAGAAAACAGTAGATACCTCTCTAAAGCATATTTTAACATCCATCTATCCATCCATCCATCTGTAAGCATTTATGGACATCCATCCATCCTTCCAATCATCTGTCCCTCCATCCATCCATCCAACCATCCATCCAACCATCCATCCATCCATCCAGCCATGAGAGCTCGTACCAATCATCATGAACTGAAAGGCGTTGTCAGAGACGGAGAAGATATGGGGTGGAGCCTCCATCCTCTTCTTCCCTCTGTAGGCGTTGACAACCTCTGCGTCGTACACTGGCAGCCACTTGTAGGGGTTCACCGTGGCACAGAAGAGCCCAGAGTAGGTCTGGATGAAAGCATAATTACATTTGTGGATTAGTAAAGTCAGATGTACTTTTACCTGGATTTATGTGAGGATGTGGGTGTACTTTGGTATACTGATTTGGGTCTACTGTATTGATATGTTTTGGTTTCTACCTTTCAAATATGTGTAGTAATGTATGTGTGAATTTATTATGTTCATGTATGTGTGTATTTATTATCTTCATGTATGTGTGTATTTATTATCTTCATGTATGTGTGTGTTTGTATGTGCAGGTTTCTTACATAGATCATCCATGCTGCATAACGCTCTTTGAGGTTATACAACACAGAGGCTTCATTCAGGTAGGTCATCATGGCCATGTCCTCAATCTTGTCGTACTTAGGGGGGTTCATCTCATAGATGTCTGCATCTTTGAACACTTTTCCTTCCTGAAACAGTCAGAAATCTAGATTACACACAGATCAAAGTGGACATGACTGAATGCTTTTTGCCCATTAAATACAAGTACAATCGTTAAAAAAATGCATATCAACATTTAATCCAACTACATATTCTTGACTAGTCAATAACAAAAAATCGATGCAATTTTTAAATAGCTGTGTTGATGTGTTTGAAGGCTATATTCTGGCTACAAAAAAACAAGAAATCCTTCATAATATTTATTTTGTTAAAGATTTTATATTGAAATGTTTTTAATCATTTTGATGATGTTTCATGAAACAGAGTAATTACACGAACTTGAACTTGAATAATTTTCAGATCAGACTTACATCCTTAGTGCCGTCAGGTTTCGTGACTGTTACAGTACACTTCCCGTCGGCCCTGGCAGTGACCAGACCCTTAAGGTACAGCTCCGCCTTGTCTGCCACATAGCAGGCGTTCTTTGAATCAAAGGGTGCGGCTTGTGCCTCCATCCTCTCCTTCTCAGACTTACGGAGGTATATGGCAGCCTTGCCGTAGATTTGCATCTCAGCGTCCGTACTCATGGTGACGGATAACTAGGAAAGAGATTAAACATGAAACATGATTGACTCTGTGGTGCTTCCTCCCCAGTCAACAGAGTTAGGTGAGTAGTATCTCTAACAGAATATTCTCATCACTTTTTATGTGAAGACTCAAACCGTGTCTCACCTTCTTTTCCCCCTTCCTACAGATGAATGTGTACTTCTTAGAGGACCCTGTGAAACATGAGAGTGTTGTGAAAACGCACAAGTCTACAGCAGTTGAGGCTGCTGAGGGGAGCACGGCTCATAATAATGACTGGAGTGGAGCAAATGGAATGGCATCAGACACCTGGAAACCATGTGTTTGATGTATTTGATACCACCTTTTCCTCTCCAGTCACTACCACAAGCCCATCCTCCCCAATTAAGGTACCACCAACCTCCTGTGATCCAAAGCCTCCTCATTTAGTCCCCGAAGGGATAGAAACCATTTATCTCAGTCATTACAGCCATGTCCAATTCAACTACAGGTGCAACTGGTAACTTTCATTTTCCTAGAGGCAACTCACTTTATCTTTATTCAAATGAATACCACTGAAACCCCAGTTACATTCTAGACCACCCCCTCAATTTACAAACAAGACCATAAATGAAAGTTACTGATTTAAAGTAAAACATTTGAAGTTTAAACAAAATTGATTACATTGTAAACTAATGCCATTTGATTGCATATTGTCAAATATTACATACAAGGGACATGCAGAATTAAATTCAAACAGTGCAGTTAGCTGCTGCCTCAGATGCTGAGTGCAAAGATGAGACACATTTACAAATCTAAGGAGGTGGAGAGGTCTTACCACAGAGGAAGAAGGTATCTGACTTATGGATGCTGGGGCCTCAGCCTCCTTATATCTGGTTGGAAGTGCTAACCAAGCAAAAGTTAATTATGGACCACTCTGGGGAAGGACATGGATTGTAGGAGAGACCTCTGTGTGTCTGTGTCTCACTAGCACCTCCCACTTCCAGGAACACCACACTCCCATTACATTACTTTTTAATGTCATATTTGTCTCTGAAGCGAGATTTGATTACTAATAGTTACAACAATGTCAAAAATGTGATTTATCAAACTGATTCCAGTATTACTCCCACTGACCCTCAAATACTGTAATGGGATGAGTCCATGTTGCCCCACCACTATTTAGTTCCATTTCAGTGGCATTAATCCTCATCAACAACTTGATATATATGTTCACCTGTTATTTATATTATTTAGCTTGTAAACACATCTGAACTGTCTCCTCACCTCATGCTTGTGACGGAGTTGGCCGTTACCTCGTGCTTTGCTGAGTTTGATTTATCACCCCTGTGGAACCACATTAAATTAATATTTGAAAGCTAGAACGGACACATTCCGGCTTTCAATAACAGCTTATAAAACCGTTGAATCTAATGTGTTATTTATCTACAGAATGATCTAATGAAAAGATTCTGGAGGCGCTTTTATTTGTCTCACATTTCAGTTTGCTAAAACGGTCCAGTAGGATTCTTATGACTTACATAACACCATACCAGTATTTCAATAATCTTATCCACTCATATTGCTGACAGCGATATAGCTGTCTCAAACATGTATTACTCTCTGAAGTTAACCGCTTAGCAGCTGATCTGGCTTCAGTAAAACTGATATCAAATGAATAGGGAATAGTTACAATAAAGTAACAGATTCCTTTACATTACATTTCAATCAATCCTTTACATAACAGTTTTTAATAACTTTTAGAAAAGACAGCTCTTGCCACTTGTAGAGAGAAAAAACAATAATAAGCAGTTGAGCAAGTTCTTTTATCAAGTCATGCATTTCACCTTCTTCAATGTCGATCACATATTTTCTGATTTCAAACCTTTGCATTCAAATTGTTGTTTAAATGCTATTTGTGTCTAATATGGTGGATCTAAATTAATGTTCAATAGGGGGAAACTTTACAGAACGTTCAGATAGAAATGTATTGTGAAGAACAGATATGACTGTCTGTCAGGTAGAACAGGGAATCATGTCAGCTCTATTCAATACATTTCTATCAGCGATGTTCAGAACATTTCACCTCCCTGAATACACCCTGTTTGTTCAGGTTCAGTGTCCACCCAGCACATCAGTACAAGAAGCCCCATATCTGCTGGATACACTAGTTGAGCAGGGTGACCATCTGGAAGGACCCCATCAAGGCCTTTTCATTTCTTGGACTGTGCTCTCGTCTTCACGACAGCCAAGGTTTATTGTTTGATATATCTGCCAACACCGCCAAATTCTGGCACCGATGCCACTGTTATTAGACAAGATATTTACTTGACGTGTTTGTATGTTGAGAGAACATTCACACCATGCGGACTAAACATTTACGGCATTAAGTTATTTTAATATGCAAAAATGTAATATGTACACCTGCAGGGCCGGCTCCAAACATAAGTGATATATGCGGTCGCTAAGCGGGCCCCAGGGGTTGCTAGGGGGATTCAGTCAGGGTCTCAACTTACTGTTAAGAGTTACAATAGTGTAGTAAGGTGCAAGTTATAAATGTGGCATCAGCAGTTTTTCTCTTGTTATGTCAGTCACTGACAATCACTCAACTAGCCATGTCAGCTAACAATTTTTAGATTGGTAAGTTAGTCTAGCCAGTTATCTAAACTTGTAGTAATCATGGCCGAATACCGACCCGGCATGTTGGGCATGTGCCGAGGACCCCTGAACTCCAGAGGGGCCCCTATTGATTTTGTTAAACAACCTCACTCAGATATCATTAACATGGCATAAGTCATGGCAAAATGTTTAGAATTGCAAGAAATGTGTTTAAAAGAGAAAAAAAACTATCTCTGCCCCATGGCAAAATGTGTAGAACTGCTTTAAAACTGCAACATTTCTCTACATGTCGTTCAGTACAAACCATTGCGCAACATAGCAAACGTTCAAGCGAACTAAACGCAACTCATGTGTTTAAATGTTTGTTGAATAGTGCAGTTGGGAGTTGGAGGTCAGCAAGGAAAGACCTGTTTGTTTGTATTGTTTTATTGCAGCCAAGTTTCACCTTAGCGACAGTCGGATGTGAGGTGAACAGGCAAAAGCGGTGAGGGAGGAGCGACCTTCTCAAATCTAACAGTAATCTGCGCCCCTCGGTCATGTTGTCAACAAGGCAACGTGATCCATTGTTCAGAAACATACAACATCTCTTTTCCATAAAATATGTTTGAATTTTCAAACCAGTTTTCATTGGGAAGGCAGATAAAGCCTTTTTTTTGTATGTAAAAACACAGAATCGTACTTAATTAATTCACTTTGGTTTTGAGACGACTTCGCTGTCGGACAAAATGGGGAACCTGGCTCACACCCGGGAGACAGCCTGGTTCCAAAACGAATGCAATAGACACTAACCCCTTTGACCCGGGGCATGCACTGGACATTAATTAATAGAATTCCTTCACTGGTATTTTGACTAACCTTTTTAAGAGCTGATCTGATTGGTCAAAATACCAATGATTGAAAAAAAGTTCAGAATTGGCACGAATAAACGCAGCCTAACATACTGAATCTGATTTCAAGTAATTAAGGGCTAAATTTAAGATTCTGATCATTTGATTCAGCTGAACCTGCTGTGTTAGTGCTGGGGTGGAATAAAAGCCTGCACCCCATGTGGATGGGCTGTCTAGAACAGGAGTTGAAGGCCCCTGTTATTAACTGACAGACGTTATTAAGCAGTTGAGGAAACTATCATTATAAAAATAATTGTACATATTTGACGTATTTTGGCATTGCCTTGGGACGATAGCAACTCTTGATCCAATACATTTTAAGGGTGCTTTAATCGACTCAGTCTGTGCTCACAAAGTAGTTTTATCACCACAGACTGGAGTTTGGCTGAGACACCCCAGCGCCTTGGCTCACATCAGAATTATTTTCATGATTCAATCCATTCAAATGTCACAGCCAGTAAAAATCTAAATCTGGATATGAAATGTCACATGCTTTGGCATGGATCCACAAAACCTCCCAATCTTGGCTCGGTTCATTCAGATCTTATTTTCCAGATCACATGTCTCTCTGTAAATCTATTACGGTGTCAGCAATGTCAGGACTGTCTGGTTGACTAATAAGGTCAATATAATGTGCTGGACTGTATCGGATCTCTCTGTATTCCACAGTACAGGTTACAGTGGCGTGTATTCATGGATGCCCAAGGAAACCTGGCTCCCCCCCACAAAAAAAAATACATCTATAAAAAAATCAATAAACATTAATTATCTTTCGTCTCTCTGTGTTTTTATAATTTTCCTTCAACTTCCAAGAGGCTGAATGTATCTGACCGGAGAAAGCATTCGAGCGAGCGAAACAGCGCCCCTCTGTCTCTGTATGTGTAAGCCATATATCTGATGCTGTGTGGTCAAAAAGAGTATGATATTGTATCATTGAATGCAAGGGGGAGCCAGCGAGCATTTGGCCTCCCTTGATATTTTTTCTCAGACAAAAATAGCCAATCAGCGTTGAGCTAAACTGAGTGAGTTCAAATGTGAATTGTCCTGGCGCACTAAAACAAAGTATCAACCTTTTAGTTGCCACTCTATTAGACTAAGCAGAGATGATTTAATGATGTTGAAATGTTGAAGTTGAAATGGTGCTGGAATAGTGGAGAGAGGCAGCTCCTGTTTTCTTTGCGACTTGCAGTAACTCTCTGTGGATCTCATTCAATAGTTGTTCAGTTGTCCAAAAATGTAGGAGAAATGAACTTGCTTGACCATGCTGTAGGTCATGTAACTGTCTGTAACTGTACATGCAATATTCTTTGGACAGATGTTGCTCTCCAGTTTCACGGTTAAACAAAGGTGTGGTTGAATTTATTCTGCCGCTGTGTCTTCTTATTGTCTCGGGCTTAGGCCTATATATCACGGTGGCAAGGCATATAAACTAACAGGTTACAGAGGAAACAACGCAATTATCACAACACGTAGGTTGTAAGATGGCTTTTTGTTCCTGGCTTGGATTCCCCAGTGATTTTACCCACCGCTGCTGATAGGTTATGAGGTCTTCACTTTTCAGCTTGCAGTGTGAAGTTAATGGAGGACTCAATGTAATATTAATCTAATACATTTACAAGGAGAAACACTTGGACACTTGTGTTTTTCAGAAAACTGTACAGATCTTTGGACAAACATACTAAATGGCATAAATGGCCGTTACAAGACGTCGTCAACAGTTTTACCCTCTGTCAGTGACCTTCAACCATGACCATGATCCAAAACTGGCTGTCAGAAATACATGCAGCCTAAAGTAGTTTGGGATTGATTCATGACCCTGCGTCATAGAGAGGGTATCAAACCTGTTGAACTGTTCATGAAACTCCAATTTGATCACATACAGTCCATGACAGAGTTACAGGAAGCAAACTAAAGCAACAGATCATTTACAAGCCCAATATGTCCATGTTCAGAAAAGGGTGTGTCAGAAATACAAAAATAAAGCGCCGTAGGGGGGAGAGAATTGAGAACCACTGACTTAGTCAACCGTTCTCTATTGATACAAGGCCATACGTGAGTCTTTCACAAGACACCGTCAATGGCTATAATCGTATATAAAATGTAATGGCATGACACAACAGATTAGATGAACTGGAATGACACTCTCACTCACTGCTGCACAAAAACAACTGCGAACAAACCCCACCCCAGACTTCAGATAAAGCGATCACTTTTGTATGTGAAAACACAGAATCCTACTCATTACTCCACATGCTTAACCTATGTCACTTTAGTTTTGAGCCAACGTTACCGTCGGCCAAAACGAGGCACCTGGCTCATGCACGAGAGGCAACCTGGTTCCAAAACGAATGCAATCAACGCTAACCCGCTTCACCCGGGGCATGCCCTGAACATTAACAGATCTCCCTCACTGTCTTTTAATCAATCACATCAGACAATTTCACATCAGATCTTTTTCAGAGCTGATCTGATTGGTCAAAAGACCACTTTTTGGAAAAAAAAAAAAGATCTGAATTTGGCTGCCTGTCTATACGCAGCCTAACATACTGAACCTGATTTCTAGTAATTAAGGGCTAAATTGAAGGTGATGATAATTTGATTTAGCTGAAGCTGCTGTGTTAGTGCTGGGGTGGAATAAAAGCCTGCACCCCATGTGGATGGACTGTCCAGAACAGGAGTTCCAGGCCCCTGATATACTGTTATTAACTGTCAGATGTCATTAAGCAGTTGAGTAAACTGTCATTATAAAACTGTTATTGTACATATTGTATTTTAGCAGGGCCTGTAACTCTTGATCCAATATATTTTAAGGGTGCTTTAAACGATCAGTCTGTGCTTGCAAAGTAGTTTTATCACCACAGACAGGAGTTTGGCTGAGACACCCCAGTGCTTTGGCTCACGTCAGCATGTTTTTTTACATCATTCAATCCAGTAAAATGTCACAGCCAGTAAAAATCTAAATCTGGATGTGAAATGTCACATGCTGTGGAGAGGCGGGGTCATGCTGTGGCATGTATCCACATGACAACCAAGCTTGGCTAATTCCGATTTCATTTTCCAGATCACATATCTCGCTGTAAATCTATTACGGTGTCAGCAATGTGAGGACCTTCTGGTCGACTAATAAGGTCAATATAATGTGCTGGCCTGTATCGGATCTCTCTGTGGTCTACAGGTATGAGGTGTTCACCTTTCAGCATGCAGTGTGAAGTCTATGGAGCGCTAAATGTAATTTATCATGAATCTCATGCCATGTTGTCAACATGCCAATAAAATACATGTTCGAATGTTCAAACTCATTTTCATTGGGAAGGAAGACAAAGTTCTTTTTTAAATCAAAAGCAATCACTTTTCCATTGTGACACCGCAGAATTCTACTCATTACTCAACCTATGTCACTTTTACATTGTGACACCGCAGAATTCTACTCATTACTCAACCTATGTCACTTTTACATTGTGACACCGCAGAATTCTACTCATTACTCAACCTATGTCACTTTTACATTGTGACACCTCAGAATTCTACTCATTACTCAACCTATGTCACTTTTACATTGTGACACCGCAGAATTCTACTCATTACTCAACCTATGTCACTTTTACTTTGTGACACTGCTGAATTCTACTCATTACTCAACCTATGTCACTTTTACTTGGAGCCAACTTCGCCGTCAGCCATGACGGGGCATCTGGTTCACACACGGGAGTAGACACTAACATGCTTCCCCCGGGGCAGTAATAGAACTCCCTCACTGGTCCTTTGACCAATCACATCTTTTCACATCAGATCTTTTTTCAGAGCTTGTCTGAATTGGTCAAAAGACCAATTATTGAGAGAAAAAAATATCAGTATTGGGCTGGCTATCTAAACGCAGCCTGAACCCACTGTGTTAGTGCTGGGCTGGAATAAAAGCCTGCACCCCATGTGGATGGGCTGTCCAGAACAGGAGTTACAGGCCCCTGATATACTGCTATTAACTGCCAGATGTCAATAAGAAGTTGAGTAAACTGTCATTATAAAACTGTTATTGTACATATTTGTCGTATTTTAGCAGGGCCTTGGGAGGATCGGATAGTAACTCCTGATCCAATATATTTTAAGGCTGCTTTAAATGGTTTTATCACCACAGACAGGACTTTGCCTGAGACACTTTTCAAGCATCAACATCTATAAGTGACTTTGTTGAGCTTCACAATACATTTTTGATACTTTCGAATGATTTGGACATGATGCCCGAAAAATGCTAAAATCGGTCCCATGACTTGAATGGAAATTGTGACACAAATGCTAAAACTCTAGCATTTGGAAACAGTGCCAAGGAAACTAAACCCAAGCATGGATTGCTGTCATACCTTGTCCATATAATTCTTACAGAGTTACAAAACCAATGTGTAATTTTGTAATTTGGGTGAACTATCCCTAAACATCAATCCAGGCGTTCTGAGATCTGGCATTCATCTGCAATGTAGTCAGCGTGGACTGTGGCCATTTGCTTAAGAACCACAGATTTCACAAAACCTGCAACTAATGTAAGCTTACAGAGTGGGTAACTGTTCACTGCTCCAAAATACTGCCTTCTGACACCATGTATCTAGTCTGTTTTGACTGACTGTGTGGCCTTTATTCCAACCTAAAGGCCACACAGTCTGTGGATTCTATTTATAGCCGTCTCATATAAGTGTGAAGCATCTGCTATGTGTGAAGCCTCCGCTTTGCTGACAAAGCTATCTAGGGGGTCACGGAGCTATCTAGGGGGTCACGGTGGCGTGAGTTTGGGGGGTGAATGTAGCAGATGAGGATCTCTCAGCCTGATGTGTCTCGACTGAATAGCTAGGTTTTCAGCGGCGCGACAGGGTAATGTGTTTCAGGAGGGCAGTCGGTACTCGCCAAGCAGCCTGATGTGTCTCGGCTGAATAGCTAGGTTTTCGGCGGCGCTACAGGGTAATGTGTTTCAGGAGGGCAGTCGGTACTCGCCAAGCAGCCTGACATCATTTAGACCTCGTTCAAAGTGAACGTTCACAGCACAATTAATAAAAAGCTTCTGTGTCTGAAACCTGTCTTGCCTACTGCTTAGAAGTGCAGTCACCTCCAAAATGATTGGCACGCTTGATAAAAATGAGCAAAAAATACTGTATAAAATAAATAATTCAAATACTGAGCTATGTTGTATGCAAAAAAAAACATTTTGGGAAATGTTCATATTTTATACTAATTCACTTGCTCAGAGATAGATATTTTTTCAACAAGTAATATTTTCTTCGTAGTGGCTGCAGATCCGACTATTCCCTGACCTTTCTATTTCTTCTGCTGACCAGCTAAAAGTCTCGGAAGCTTCTGCGCGTCTGCGGGATTCTCTACGTAGATTTTTTTAAGTAGCTGCTGCTCACTCTGCTACCACTTCCCCATCCTTCCTCCCAGCAGCAATGATTGGACACCTAAATAGGCAGTCTATTTAGGCAAGCTATTTATAGTTAGCATATCAAACACAAGCAAGACACAGACAGGCAGTCTAAACAGCAATTACATTTTATTTTTTCATTCATTGCACACATTGGCTAAACAGGAGGCAGACAGGCCATTCAAAGTAGGTAGTGTTCTTTTTTTCAGCAACAGACTACGATATGACCAATAGCAGTAGGCCCTGGGCCTGTTCCAAAACTAACTCGCCCACTATCAAACTCTGGTTAGCGGCTACACGCTTCAGCTGCCCAGAGTTGGAACAGCTACTCTGGCGAATTTCAATCATGCACAGATCATCGTGTCGATCATATCGGTTGAGGGTTCAGACATCGGCTACATCATCGTGTCGGACATATAGGTTGAGGGTTCAGACATCGGCTACATCATCGTGTCGATCATATCGGTTGAGGGTTGAGACATCGGCTACATCATCGTGTCGGACATATAGGTTGAGGGTTCAGACATCGGCTACATCATCGTGTCGATCATATCGGTTGAGGGTTCAGACATCGGCTACATCATCGGGTCGATCATATCGGTTGAGGGTTGAGACATCGGCTACATCATCGGGTCGATCATATCGGTTGAGGGTTGAGACATCGGCTACATCATCGTGTCGATCATATCGGTTCACAGTTCAGAAGAGGGGGATTAAAGAGAGAAATGTGCAGGGAAGGGGAGGATGAGCAGCAGATATGTAAGAAACATTTCAGGACAATTTGTGTTATAGTCTTGGTAAGTGTTGGGTGTTTTAAGAGGGAGTGTCCTTACCTGTCTTCCCTGACTATTTCATGAAACTCACGTGGCCCCAGTCTCTGTGCCCCAGTCTCTGTGCCCTAGTCTCTGTGCCCCAGTCTCTGTACCCCAGTCTCAGTGCCCCAGTCTCTGTGCCCCAGTCTCTGTACCCCAGTCTCTGTGCCCCAGTCTCAGTGCCCTAGTCTCAGTGCCCCAGTCTCAGTGCCCTAGTCTCAGTGCCCCAGTCTCAGTGCCCCAGTCTCTGTACCCTAGTCTCTGTGCCCCAGTCTCTGTACCCTAGTCTCAGTGCCCCAGTCTCAGTGCCCCAGTCTCAGTGCCCCAGTCTCTGTACCCTAGTCTCTGTGCCCCAGTCTCTGTGCCCTAGTCTCTGTGCCCCAGTCTCATCTAAGGACATCAGCACCTTCAAGAGTATCAAGTGTCTTTTTTTGATTCAGTAAGTTGTTGCAAGGGCAATTGAATTCAAATTCCGATCCTCTATCTAGTAGCCTACTTAATAATTGTTGTTTGAGCTGTCTGATTGGTCAGTACTTGTGACTGTTGCTGTGGACATAGATTAGTTTTCAGGCCTGTTTATGTAATTGTCGTGCTAATTCGTAGGCCTGTTGTCATCTAGGGGGTATTTTTCTTCACCTCAGCTAGGCAATAGGCAATTAGACTGGGTATTTAGTGTCTCCCTTGTTTTTTCAGCTGCAGCTGTAAGCGGCGGTCTTGTCAAGCGGAGGTGTTGTCACCAAAACTAAGACTGTCTCCGAAACAAAAATGTTCTGAGTTATTCAAAGACGTAAAGAGTTATTCAGAGGAAGGAAAGAGAGGAAGGCTCTCTCACTTGAGTATCTTCGTTATTTTTAGTATTGTAGCTTTGTCAACTATGTGTGTGTTCTCTATCTCTGTTCGTTCCTCTACTTGTAGGTTTTACAGACGTCCATGGCGCCCCACTGCCCGTGACTGCAACCCTTCTAATTTAGTGTACCCTGCGCGCACACAGCCCATGTGGAATTCCTGGCCTCCGGAGTGTTTGGAACTGTCGATCTGCGGTCATCTGCGGTCATTTCAGCCTATGCTTCTCTTTTTGGTCCACAACAGAGACGTGTATTACTTAAATGGAGATGATCTTTTCCCTCTCTCTCCTGTCCATCTCCTCATTTGAATTCCATGCTGTCACTGTAACTCAGCCCCTACCCACTCAGACCCTACCCACTCAACCCCTAACCCCCCGGCCCCTACCCACTTAGACCCTACCCACTCAGACCCTACCCACTCAACCCCTAACCCCCCGGCCCCTACCCACTTAGACCCTACCCACTCAGAACCTACCCACTCAACCCCTAAACCCCCGGCCCTACCCACTTAGACCCTACCCACTCAACCCCTAACCACCCGGCCCCTACCCACTTAGACCCTACCCACTCAGAACCTACCCACTCAACCCCTAACCCCCCGGCCCCTACCCACTTAGACCCAACCCACTCAGACCCTACCCACTCAACCCCTAACCCCCCGGCCCCTACCCACTTAGACCCTACCCACTCAGAACCTACCCACTCAACCCCTAACCCCCCGGCCCTACCCACTTAGCCCCAACCCAGATGGACATGTGCCATCGCAATCTTCGCGCTCTCTCTCCCACTACTCTCCTCTATCCTATCATCTCTCCCTTCTGCTAAATCATTCTCCCTCCTATCTCCTGATTCTGCTCCTTCAACCCTACTCTCAATAAAATTGAATGTTTTATTCGTCACATGCTTCGTAAACAACAGGTGTGGACTAGCAGTGAAAAGCTTACTTACTTTCTCTTCCCAGCAATGCAGAGAGAAACAACAGGTGTGGACTAGCCGTGAAATGCTTACTTACAGGCCCTTCCCAACAATGCAGAGAGAAACAACAGGTGTGGACTAGCCGTGAAATGCTTCCTTACAGGCCCTTCCCAACAATGCAGAGAGAAACAACAGGTGTGGACTAGCCGTGAAATGCTTACTTACAGGCCCTTCCCAGCAATATAGAGAGAAACAACAGGTGTGAACTAGGATTTTAGAGTGGCCTTTTATTGTCCCCAGCACAAAGTGCGCCTGTGTAATAATCATGTTGTTTAATCAGCTTCTTGATATGCTACACCTGTCCGGTGGATGGATTATCTTGGCAAACAAGAAATTCTCACTAACAGGGATGTAAGCACATTTGTGCACAAAATGTGAGAGAAATATGTTTTTGTGCATATGGAACATTTCTGGGATCTTTTATTTCACCTCATGAAACATGGGACCAATACTTGACATGAAGCGTTTCTATATTTTTTTTCAGTATAATAGTCAAGTCATAGTGTAAAAACAGTTGAACTGTTTCTAAACAGGTGAGCTGGTTAAAGTTGCTGGTGTTTGTGTTGGAAAACTGAGCGGGTTGAGCATAACACATCAACCCTGTTACCCATAGATATACAGGCTTTAAGAGGACTTCAACCCTGTTACCCATAGATAGACAGGCTTTAAGAGGACTTCAACCCTGTTACCCATAGATAGACAGGCTTTAAGAGGACATCAACCCTGTTACCCATAGATATACAGGCTTTAAGAGGACTTCAACCCTGTTACCCATAGATATACAGGCTTTAAGAGGACATCAACCCTGTTACCCATAGATATACAGGCTTTAAGAGGACATCAACCCTGTTACCCATAGATATACAGGCTCTAAGAGGACATCAACCCTGTTACCCATAGATATACAGGCTTTAAGAGGACATCAACCGTGTTACCCATAGATATACAGGCTTTAAGAGGACTTCAACCCTGTTACCCATAGATATACAGGCTTTAAGAGGACTTCAACCCTGTTACCCATAGATATACAGGCTTTAAGAGGACATCAACCCTGTTACCCATAGATATACAGGCTTTAAGAGGACATCAACCCTGTTACCCATAGATATACAGGCTTTAAGAGGACTTCAACCCTGTTACCCATAGATATACAGGCTTTAAGAGGACTTCAACCCTGTTACCCATAGATATACAGGCTTTAAGAGGACATCAACCCTGTTACCCATAGATATACAGGCTTTAAGAGGACTTCAACCCTGTTACCCATAGATATACAGGCTTTAAGAGGACTTCAACCCTGTTACCCATAGATATACAGGCTTTAAGAGGACATCAACCCTGTTACCCATAGATATACAGGCTTTAAGAGGACTTCAACCCTGTTACCCATAGATATACAGGCTTTAAGAGGACATCAACCCTGTTACCCATATATATACAGGCTTTAAGAGGACTTCAACCCTGTTACCCATAGATATACAGGCTTTAAGAGGACATCAAACCTGTTACCCATAGATATACAGGCTTTAAGAGGACATCAACCCTGTTACCCATAGATATACAGGCTTTAAGAGGACATCAACCCTGTTACCCATAGATATACAGGCTTTAAGAGGACATCAACCCTGTTACCCATAGATATACAGGCTTTAAGAGGACTTCAACCCTGTTACCCATAGATATACAGGCTTTAAGAGGACATCAACCCTGTTACCCATAGATATACAGGCTTTAAGAGGACATCAACCCTGTTACCCATAGATATACAGGCTTTAAGAGGACATCAACCCTGTTACCCATAGATATACAGGCTTTAAGAGGACTTCAACCCTGTTACCCATAGATATACAGGCTGTAAGAGGACATCAACCCTGTTACCCATAGATATACAGGCTTTAAGAGGACATCAACCCTGTTACCCATAGATATACAGGCTTTAAGAGGACATCAACCCTGTTACCCATAGATATACAGGCTTTAAGAGGACATCAATCCTGTTACCCATAGATATACAGGCTTTAAGAGGACATCAACCCTGTTACCCATAGATATACAGGCTTTAAGAGGACTTCAACCCTGTTACCCATAGATATACAGGCTTTAAGAGGACATCAACCCTGTTACCCATAGATATACAGGCTTTAAGAGGACATCAACCCTGTTACCCATAGATATACAGGCTTTAAGAGGACATCAACCCTGTTACCCATAGATATACAGGCTTTAAGAGGACTTCAACCCTGTTACCCATAGATATACAGGCTTTAAGAGGACATCAACCCTGTTACCCAGAGATATACAGGCTTTAAGAGGACATCAACCCTGTTACCCATAGATATACAGGCTTTAAGAGGACATCAACCCTGTTACCCATAGATAGACAGGCTTTAAGAGGACATCGACCCTGTTACCCAGAGATATACAGGCTTTAAGAGGACATCAACCCTGTTACCCATAGATATACAGGCTTTAAGAGGACATCAACCCTGTTACCCATAGATATATAGGCTTTAAGAGGACAACAACCCTGTTACCCATAGATATACAGGCTTTAAGAGGACATCAACCCTGTTACCCATAGATATACAGGCTTTAAGAGGACATCAACCCTGTTACCCATAGATATACAGGCTTTAAGAGGACTTCAACCCTGTTACCCATAGATATACAGGCTTTAAGAGGACATCAACCCTGTTACCCATAGATATACAGGCTTTAAGAGGACATCAACCCTGTTACCCATAGATATACAGGCTTTAAGAGGACATCAACCCTGTTACCCATAGATATACAGGCTTTAAGAGGACTTCAACCCTGTTACCCAGAGATATACAGGCTTTAAGAGGACATCAACCCTGTTACCCATAGATATACAGGCTTTAAGAGGACATCAACCCTGTTACCCATAGATATACAGGCTTTAAGAGGACATCAACCCTGTTACCCATAGATATACAGGCTTTAAGAGGACATCAACCCTGTTACCCATAGATATACAGGCTTTAAGAGGACTTCAACCCTGTTACCCATAGATATACAGGCTTTAAGAGGACATCAACCCTGTTACCCATAGATATACAGGCTTTAAGAGGACATCAACCCTGTTACCCATAGATATACAGGCTTTAAGAGGACTTCAACCCTGTTACCCATAGATATACAGGCTTTAAGAGGACATCAACCCTGTTACCCATAGATATACAGGCTTTAAGAGGACATCAACCCTGTTACCCATAGATATACAGGCTTTAAGAGGACTTCAACCCTGTTACCCATAGATATACAGGCTTTAAGAGGACTTCAACCCTGTTACCCATAGATAGACAGGCTTTAAGAGGACATCAACCCTGTTACCCATAGATATACAGGCTTTAAGAGGACATCAACCCTGTTACCCATAGATATACAGGCTTTAAGAGGACTTCAACCCTGTTACCCATAGATATACAGGCTTTAAGAGGACATCAACCCTGTTACCCATAGATATACAGGCTTTAAGAGGACATCAACCCTGTTACCCATAGATATACAGGCTTTAAGAGGACATCAACCCTGTTACCCATAGATATACAGGCTTTAAGAGGACATCAACCCTGTTACCCATAGATATACAGGCTTTAAGAGGACTTCAACCCTGTTACCCATAGATATACAGGCTTTAAGAGGACTTCAATTCTGTTACCCAGAGATATACAGGCTTTAAGAGGACTTCAACCCTGTTACCCAGAGATATACAGGCTTTAAGAGGACTTCAACCCTGTTACCCATAGATATACAGGCTTTAAGAGGACATCAACCCTGTTACCCATAGATATACAGGCTTTAAGAGGACATCAACCCTGTTACCCATAGATATACAGGCTTTAAGAGGACATCAACCCTGTTACCCAGAGATATACAGGCTTTAAGAGGACATCAACCCTGTTACCCATAGATATACAGGCTTTAAGAGGACATCAACCCTGTTACCCATAGATATACAGGCTTTAAGAGGACTTCAATCCTGTTACCCAGAGATATACAGGCTTTAAGAGGACTTCAACCCTGTTACCCATAGATATACAGGCTTTAAGAGGACTTCAACCCTGTTACCCATAGATATACAGGCTTTAAGAGGACATCAACCCTGTTACCCATAGATATACAGGCTTTAAGAGGACATCAACCCTGTTACCCATAGATATACAGGCTTTAAGAGGACATCAACCCTGTTACCCATAGATATACAGGCTTTAAGAGGACATCAACCCTGTTACCCATAGATATACAGGCTTTAAGAGGACATCAACCCTGTTACCCATAGATGTACAGGCTTTAAGAGGACATCAACCCTGTTACCCATAGATATACAGGCTTTAAGAGGACTTCAACCCTGTTACCCATAGATATACAGGCTTTAAGAGGACATCAACCCTGTTACCCATAGATATACAGGCTTTAAGAGGACTTCAACCCTGTTACCCATAGATATACAGGCTTTAAGAGGACATCAACCCTGTTACCCATAGATATACAGGCTTTAAGAGGACTTCAACCCTGTTACCCATAGATATACAGGCTTTAAGAGGACATCAACCCTGTTACCCATAGATATACAGGCTTTAAGAGGACATCAACCCTGTTACCCATAGATATACAGGCTTTAAGAGGACATCAACCCTGTTACCCATAGATATACAGGCTTTAAGAGGACATCAACCCTGTTACCCATAGATATACAGGCTTTAAGAGGACTTCAACCCTGTTACCCATAGATATACAGGCTTTAAGAGGACATCAACCCTGTTACCCATAGATATACAGGCTTTAAGAGGACTTCAACCCTGTTACCCATAGATATACAGGCTTTAAGAGGACATCAACCCTGTTACCCATAGATATACAGGCTTTAAGAGGACATCAACCCTGTTACCCATAGATATACAGGCTTTAAGAGGACATCAACCCTGTTACCCATAGATATACAGGCTCTAAGAGGACATCAACCCTGTTACCCATAGATATACAGGCTTTAAGAGGACATCAACCGTGTTACCCATAGATATACAGGCTTTAAGAGGACTTCAATCCTGTTACCCAGAGATATACAGGCTTTAAGAGGACTTCAACCCTGTTACCCATAGATATACAGGCTTTAAGAGGACTTCAACCCTGTTACCCATAGATATACAGGCTTTAAGAGGACATCAACCCTGTTACCCATAGATATACAGGCTTTAAGAGGACATCAACCCTGTTACCCATAGATATACAGGCTTTAAGAGGACATCAACCCTGTTACCCATAGATATACAGGCTTTAAGAGGACATCAACCCTGTTACCCATAGATATACAGGCTTTAAGAGGACATCAACCCTGTTACCCATAGATATACAGGCTTTAAGAGGACATCAACCCTGTTACCCATAGATATACAGGCTTTAAGAGGACTTCAACCCTGTTACCCATAGATATACAGGCTTTAAGAGGACATCAACCCTGTTACCCATAGATATACAGGCTTTAAGAGGACTTCAACCCTGTTACCCATAGATATACAGGCTTTAAGAGGACATCAACCCTGTTACCCATAGATATACAGGCTTTAAGAGGACATCAACCCTGTTACCCATAGATATACAGGCTTTAAGAGGACATCAACCCTGTTACCCATAGATATACAGGCTTTAAGAGGACATCAACCCTGTTACCCATAGATATACAGGCTTTAAGAGGACATCAACCCTGTTACCCATAGATATACAGGCTTTAAGAGGACTTCAACCCTGTTACCCATAGATATACAGGCTTTAAGAGGACATCAACCCTGTTACCCAGAGATATACAGGCTTTAAGAGGACATCAACCCTGTTACCCATAGATATACAGGCTTTAAGAGGACATCAACCCTGTTACCCATAGATAGACAGGCTTTAAGAGGACATCGACCCTGTTACCCAGAGATATACAGGCTTTAAGAGGACATCAACCCTGTTACCCATAGATATACAGGCTTTAAGAGGACATCAACCCTGTTACCCATAGATATACAGGCTTTAAGAGGACATCAACCCTGTTACCCATAGATATACAGGCTTTAAGAGGACATCAACCCTGTTACCCATAGATATACAGGCTTTAAGAGGACATCAACCCTGTTACCCATAGATATACAGGCTTTAAGAGGACATCAACCCTGTTACCCATAGATATACAGGCTTTAAGAGGACATCAACCCTGTTACCCATAGATATACAGGCTTTAAGAGGACATCAACCCTGTTACCCATAGATATACAGGCTTTAAGAGGACTTCAATTCTGTTACCCAGAGATATACAGGCTTTAAGAGGACTTCAACCCTGTTACCCAGAGATATACAGGCTTTAAGAGGACTTCAACCCTGTTACCCATAGATATACAGGCTTTAAGAGGACATCAACCCTGTTACCCATAGATATACAGGCTTTAAGAGGACATCAACCCTGTTACCCATAGATATACAGGCTTTAAGAGGACATCAACCCTGTTACCCAGAGATATACAGGCTTTAAGAGGACATCAACCCTGTTACCCATAGATATACAGGCTTTAAGAGGACATCAACCCTGTTACCCATAGATATACAGGCTTTAAGAGGACATCAACCCTGTTACCCATAGATATACAGGCTTTAAGAGGACATCAACCCTGTTACCCATAGATATACAGGCTTTAAGAGGACATCAACCCTGTTACCCATAGATATACAGGCTTTAAGAGGACTTCAACCCTGTTACCCATAGATACACAGGCTTTAAGAGGACATCAACCCTGTTACCCATAGATATACAGGCTTTAAGAGGACTTCAACCCTGTTACCCATAGATATACAGGCTTTAAGAGGACTTCAACCCTGTTACCCATAGATATACAGGCTTTAAGAGGACTTCAACCCTGTTACCCATAGATAGACAGGCTTTAAGAGGACATCAACCCTGTTACCCATAGATATACAGGCTTTAAGAGGACATCAACCCTGTTACCCATAGATATACAGGCTTTAAGAGGACTTCAACCCTGTTACCCAGAGATATACAGGCTTTAAGAGGACATCAACCCTGTTACCCATAGATATACAGGCTTTAAGAGGACATCAACCCTGTTACCCATAGATATACAGGCTTTAAGAGGACATCAACCCTGTTACCCATAGATATACAGGCTTTAAGAGGACATCAACCCTGTTACCCATAGATATACAGGCTTTAAGAGGACATCAACCCTGTTACCCATAGATATACAGGCTTTAAGAGGACATCAACCCTGTTACCCATAGATATACAGGCTTTAAGAGGACATCAACCCTGTTACCCATAGATATACAGGCTTTAAGAGGACATCAACCCTGTTACCCATAGATATACAGGCTTTAAGAGGACATCAACCCTGTTACCCATAGATATACAGGCTAGAAATTTAACAATTTCAACTACAAAAAATGTGTTGCTTGCATTCAATTGCCACTCCCTGTGACACACAACAAGCTTCACAGGGGGATTTATGGCTGATTTAAGATGAAATCGTCAACCCTGTTACATTCAACTCTTTTACAGTCAACCCTGTTAGTCAACTCTTTCACAGTCAACCCTGTTACATTCAACTCTTTTACAGTCAACCCTGTTACATTCAACTCTTTTACAGTCAACCCTGTTACATTCAACTCTTTTACAGTCAACCCTGTTACATTCAACTATTTTACAGTCAACCCTGTTACATTCAACTCTTTTACAGTCAACCCTGTTACATTCAACTCTTTTACAGTCAACCCTGTTACTGTCAACTCTTTTACAGTCAACCCTGTTACAGTCAACTCGTTTACATTCAACTTTTACAGTCAACCCTGTTACAGTCAACTCTTTTACAGTCAACCCTGTTAAAGTCAACTCGTTTACATTCAACTTTTACAGTCAACCCTGTTACAGTCAACTCTTTGTATTCAACTTTCACAGTCAACCCTGTTACAGTCAACTCTTTTACATTAAACTCTGTTACAGTCAACTCTTTTACATTAAACTATGTTACAGTCAACTCTTTTACAGTCAACCCTGCTACAGTCAACTCTGATACAGTCAACCCTGTTACTTTATTTGGCACATAGTAGGCACATACTATAGTATTATTTTTATTAAACGTGTTTTTTATTAAGTTGAACATTTTATGACAGAATGTTAAAGCCCACATGCAGTCTTTTGAGTTTCAAATCATCATTGTGTTTATTTAACGAAAATAACTCCAAATACATTTTTTTAAATATTTATTTCCCTGACCCTCCTTTTGCCATTGAAATGCTCAGTGCCCAGTTTCCGGATAGCGATGGAATTTAGGCTTAGGAGTGTTTTAATGATGCATCTTTCCAACAACCGCCGAAGATGTAAAAATGCGTTTCACAAAACACCACGCAGAGAGAACGGTCGCTAAGTGCGTCCTTGGAGCATGTGTGTGGATACTGATAAAAGATCGGAAGAAAGGGAGCACTGCTCTCGGATCAGTTTTCTCCATTCAAATCTTACCTTTACATGACAATTATTTCACAATACCGACGACGGATCGGCTTCTAGAGAGGTATTTCCACCTATGGCTGCACATTTTGATGTGGCTTATTGTAATCCTTACCCAATAAAACGGCACTAAATCACCGATTTGGCACATCATTGCGCACAGGTTAGGCTACCCGTCAATAAATAAATTGAGACAAATTACAGACAGTAGCCTACAAGTAGCAAAATATAACTAAATTAATTGAACATGAAATGTATATCAATATGATTGAAATAGGCCTATTTCCGCACACTATTTATATTTGAATGCAGTCATCTCGTTTTTCATTTGAAGCGTCGTTTTATATGTTGCTTGTTTGTATCAATTGAAAAGATATTGCCAACTTTGTATTTGTAGTCAACTTTGTTGTGGAGTTATCATCGGTCACAGAGAAACTGATAAACGATGATTCTATGTTTACCCGAGATGTGTATTGTATAAAGTGATGCAGAAGGGTAAAATAAACCAATCGAACGATGCAATTAGCTGTTGTTCCAGTGTTCGGAGGCAGTCGTTATATTACGAGCATTTTCAAGTGCAACGTCAATAACGATGATTTTGGGAAACAGCTAGTAGATTTAACGATGCTCCTACGAAGGTTATAACGATGAATTTAGCCTTTAGATGCTTTTGGAAAACCTGGCCCAGAACGATATGTGCCGTGACAGCAAGGATACAGTCATGTTCTCAAGACCGTCATGGCTGCGCGACATACGATGCGATCATTGTGGAACTTCACTAAATCGTTCTAGGATAATATTATATTTTTACAAAGTTGTTGGGAGGTTATGGTAATTTTCAGCTCAGATCGTATGTGAAACGGCTTGAAGACCGTTTTAATAGTTTGTCACGTCATCACTGTTGCAGCAGCCTAAAGCTGAGGGGAGGCATTGTAAATAATAATTTGTTCTTACCTGACTTGCCTAGTTAAATAAAAAATGAATGCAAGTTTTTGCACTTCTTCTTTCTATTAGGGGTCATGGTTCCATCTTCTATTGGGGGGGGGGGGGGGGGGTAACTCAGTCTGTGTCAGAATAGACACTATTATCACCCATTTCATTCATCACACCTTCACTGATATCTCTTCAAGTAGGTTAAGTTTAAGTTTGGGCATCATTCAGGATACCTGTTGTTTGTATTATCACCACGATAATGGTGATGGGAGGGGGCTGGGTGGGGATCTGGGGGTCTGGGAGAGGGGGGTGGAAGGGGGTCTGGGAGAGGGGGCTGGGAGAGGGGGTCTGGGGCTGGAGAGAGCACAGGGTCTTGGTGGGGCGCTGGGTAAGGCTATTTAAACCTATCAAAAACATATGCCTGACAAACCTGACTAACTTGAAAGGGCGGTTTACCAAACACAAGTTAAGCCTAAAAATAATTTTCAATGGAGATTTGTCCATTAGTTACTACAGGAGGACCCCCAGGAGACTGGTCACACTGGGTACCAGGTCAGCCCACAGCTCCCCCACCTGGAGAGAGAGAGAAATACAACAACACTCAGTCAATAACACAGTCAAATTCTATTCTATTCATGCGTGTGTATTTAGTAAAGATCATATATAGAATTTAATGGCAGGTTGTCGTTATAGGTGATATGTGTGTGTTTGTACTGAACTTTGTTGCTGTTTTTAATATTGTTTTTAAAAAATGTGAGAGCTCAGAGGGGTATACTACTTAGCAGGATTAATGATTTAACAACCAAAAACGCAAATTGAAGTTTATCTTTCTTAATTAACTTGAAAATCAGTTGGTCTTTTTGCTTATCAAAGTTAGCTGGCTAACTCATTGATTCTGCTGTGTAGTAGACCCCTCAGAGGTCTCATATTATATACAAATATATTAAAACAGCTCTCATATAGACCCCTCTGGTGAGTGAGGTTTATAATGTATTTACTTCTTTGTCCAGAGTCCTCCTCTTCTTCCTTGACAGGTCTCTCTTCTTCCCCTTCTTTCACTCCTCTCTCCTCCACTGCCTTTGTGACTCCTCTCTCCTCCACCTCCTCTTTGACTGCTCTCTCCTCCATCTCCCCTGTGACTGCTCTCTCCTCCAACTTCTCTGTGACTGCGTTCTCCTCTAACTTCTCTGTGACTGCTCTCCTCCACCTCCTCTGTGAATGCTCTCTCCTCCACCTCCTCTTTGACTGCTCTCTCCTCCACCTCCTCTTTGAATGCTCTCTCCTCCACCTGCTCTGTGACTCTTTGACTCCTCTCTCCTCCACCTCCTCTGTGACTGCTCTCTCATCCACCTCCTCTTTGAATGCTCTCTCCTCCACCTGCTCTTTGAATGCTCTCTCCTCCACCTGCTCTTTGAATGCTCTCTCCTCCACCTCCTCTTTGAATGCTCTCTCCTCCACCTGCTCTGTGACTCTTTGACTCCTCCCTCCTCCACCTCCTCTTTGACTCCTCCCTCCTCCACCTCCTCTTTGACTCCTCCCTTCTCCACCCCCTCTTTGACTCCTCCCTCCTCCACCTCCTCTTTGACTCCTCCCTCCTCCACCTCCTCTTTGACTCCTCCCTCCTCCACCTCCTCTTTGACTCCTCTCTCCTCCACCTGCTCTTTGACTCCTCCCTCCTCCACCTCCTCTTTGACTCCTCCCTCCTCCACCTCCTCTTTGACTCCTCCCTCCTCCACCCCCTCTTTGACTCCTCTCTCCTCCTTTTTGAGTGCTTTCTTCTCAAACTCCTTTTCTTTATCTCCTGTCTCCTCTCCAGACGTGTTAGTCTATGAGTTGGATCTGTAGCTAGTATGATAAAAACAGGCCCAAACAGTAATATGAATTCCATATAGCTAGTTAGCACAAACTACTTTACAGAGTGGTTTTATGAAGTTGTTCGCTACCTAGCTATGTGGTAGCTAGCTAGTAAAAGCTACATTACATCAGGGGTTGGAACCAGTTCGGTGAACAGAACCGAAAACCGGAAAATAAATACAATTTTTGAGGAACAGAAAACAGAAACGGAAGTGATCTATAATGTTTTTCAATAGAACTGTTATTTTAAAAGCGTGTGAACCGGTTAATACATTTTTTTTACAGTCCCACAGAAAACATGACAAAGTAGGCCTACCGAGTGGTGCAGCAGTCTAAGGCAATGAAATGCAATGAACTGGGCCTGGCAGAAGGCGAAACTCGTAGTAAACTGCTGATCAGTGTAGAAAGGGGGTGAATCTTTTTCAACATCAATAACCTTAGTAATATCCGCAATGTGAATTTCACCACTAGTAGGCAGGAGGGGAACTCTAATCATTATGGAAGTGTATATCTGCCAAAAATATATTGGATAATGCAAATTGGCTAATGATAAATCAATATCACATTTGTCATTTCTTTTCCCATTTATGTGCGCATAATATCGGTTAAACCCAGAACTAAAATGTAGCGTTATTTTGTCAGATGATCGATAACCATTTTAAGGTCGTCTGTCCACGAGAGGTTAATGTGTGCCTAATCTGGGACAAAATTCAAATGCAAAAATCCTGTTTCCTGAGAACTTTTTTCTGAGAAGTGTTCCCTTTTAAATTGTTACCATGGTTTTGCCTATGCTTCTCATATTTATTTTCTTTTAGAAACATTTACATGTGGGCCCGTCTATACGGGCCAATTCCTCCAAGTGTAAAGGGTTAACACTATAATTTTGATGTTCTGGATGGTCAGTCTTTACATCCATAGCTGTCTATGCATTTGAGTGGTTACATTTCTCCAGCCTAATCCCTCAGCTGATGTGAACGCTTTGTTGGGGTGGCCACTTTGTTGTTGTTGGAATCCCTCAAATGCATTGAGGTCGGTCTGTGCTTACTGAGATGTAGCCTACAGTGTTGCCCAAAATGTAATTTGATGAATGCCTATCTATGTGGTAAGCCTACCGTTTGTAAAACACCAAAAAACGACGTCCAAAAGACGTTGACTCATTCGTACTGGGCTGTAGCCTACCATGTTGGCCTGCAATAGGATATTATGAATGCCCATCCATGTGGTAGGCCCATCCATGTGGTAGGCCCATCCATGTGGTAGGCCCATCCATGTGGTAGGCCCATCCATGTGGTAGGCCCAGCCATGTGGTAGGCCCATCCATGTGGTAGGCCCATCCATGTGGTAGGCCCATCCATGTGGTAGGCCCATCCATGTGGTAGGCCCATCCATGTGGTAGGCCCATCCATGTGGTAGGCCCATCCATGTGGTAGGCCCTGTGTTTGTAAAACAGGCCGTTGCATTGGCTTTATTAGTCCTGATTCCTGTGACTAATCCATTTGGCAATTTAAGCTCTGAATATCACCTCCCCAACTTCATCAGGCGTCATCATGAGCCTATTTTCAATGTGTTTACACAGCGGGAAATCCAAAAGTAGTATATTTTTCGCTATGATCAGCTTGTCAAAAATGTATGGATACAAACTTGAAACCACTGATCATGACAATGGGGTGAAACACCTGTACAACAGTTGTGATTGTCCATTCCATTTTGTCCATTTTATTTTGAACTCTCCTGTTTTTAGGAAATGTTTGTTAACATGACAGCTCATTTTGTATTTGATTGAGCGCCATCTAGGTTAGGCTATTTGATCAGAGAAACCCGCATGATGTAAAGTGTCCATCTCATTACATTGTCATACAATTTGTTTCCAGCCAGTAGGATACAGAAAAGGCCACATACTTGTTCTACCATGTTCTATATCTGCTACATTATGAAAAGTTGGCTTCTCTCCAAAAGAACCCTGGAGAGGCGCGTTGGGAATGGACAAGCAAAATATTTTGTGCCCCTGCCTTTGACAAAGTTGCCACTGGTTATCAAAGGGCGACATCAGAGCTCACCTAAAATGCCCATATGGCACTTGTTGAGAGAAATTGTCATGGTTTTTGGGCAGAATGATGTTTTATGTGTTGTTGGAGGTACGTCTTGGTCAGTTTAGAAAATGCCGCCCTGGTCAATCTGCCAACATGGGCAGACGCCTAATCCTGCCTAATGAGTGGGTCGGCGGTGGGATTCATTTAAATGTAATGTAAAGGAATCTGTTACTTTATTGTAACTATTCCCTATTTATTTGATATCAGTTTTATTGAAGCCAGATCAGCTGCTAAGCGGTTAGATTTGGGGATGTCATTTTAGGTGAAAATTTAAGAAAAAAAGGGTCCGATCCTAAGAAAAGATAGATTGAGAAGCGTTTTGTTTTGTAGGCAGTATATATTCTTCATTTCTATTGCTGCTATTTAAAAATGACATTTCTTATGTTGACTCGCCATGTGTCAGTGGGTGATAACTAAGTAGTTGGATTAAATGTGGATATGCATTTGTTAAATGATTCAACTTGTATTTAATGAGCAAAAAGCATTCAGTCATGTCCAGTTTGATCTGCGTGTAATCTAGATTTCTGACTGTTTCAGGAAGGAAAAGAGTTCAAAGATGCAGACATCTACGAGATGAACCCCCCTAAGTACGACAAGATTGAAGACATGGCCATGATGACCTACCTGAATGAAGCCTCTGTGTTGTATAACCTCAAAGAGCGTTATGCAGCATGGATGATCTATGTAAGAAACCTGCACATACAAACACACACATACATTAACATGAGATATACAGTGCATTTGGAAAATATTCAGACCCCTTGACTTTTTCCACATGTCTTTATGTTACAGCCTTATTCTAAAATGTATTCAATTGTTTTTCCCCTTGTCAATCTACACACAATACCCCATAATGACATCACAATACCCCATAATGACATCACAATACCCCATAATGACATCACAATACCCCATAATGACATCATAATACCCCATAATGACATCACAATACCCCATAATGACAAAGCAAAAACAGGTTTTTAGAAATGTATTACAAATGAAAAACTGAAATATCACATTTACATAAGTATTCAGACCCTTTACTCAGTCCTTTGTTGAAGCATCTTTGCCAGCGATTACAGCCTCAAGTCTTCTTGGGTATGACGCTACAAGCTTGGCACACCTGTATTTGGGGAGTTTCTCCCATTCTTCTCTGCAGATCCTTTCAAGCTCTGTAAGGTTGGATGGGGACCGTTGCTGCACAGCTATTTTCAGGTCTCTCCAGAGATGTTCGATCGGGTTCAAGTCCGGGCTCTGGCTGGGCCACTCAAGGACATTCAGAGACTTGTCCCGAAGCCACTCCGGCATTGTCTTAGCTGTGTGCTTAGGGTCATTGTCCTGTTGGAAGGTGAACCTTCGCTCCAGTCTGAGGTCCTTAGTGCTCTTGAGCAGGTTTTCATCAAGGATCTCTCTGTACTTTGCTTGGTTCATCTTTCCCTTGGTCCTGACTAGTCTTCCAGTCCCTGCCGCTGAAAAACATCCCCACAGCATGATGCTGCCACCACCCTGTATCACCGTAGGGATGGTGCCCGGTTTCCTCCAGACGTGACGCTTGGCATTCAAGCCAAAGAGTTCAATCTTGGTTTCATCAGATCAGAGAATATTCTTTCTCATGATCTGAGAGTCCTTTAGCGGCCTTTTGGCAAACTGTCCTGTGCCTTTTACTGAGGAGTGGCTTACGTCTGGCCACTCCATCATAAAGGCCTGATTGGTGGAGTGCTGCAGAGATGGTTGTCCTTCTGGAAGGTTCTTCCATCTCCACAGAGGAACTCTGGAGCTCTGTCAAATCAAATCAAATCATATTGTATTAGTCACATGCGCCGAATACAACAACCTTACAGTGAAATGCTTACTTACAAGCCCCTAACCAACAATGCAGTTAAAAAAAATACAAATAAGAATAAGAAATAAAAGTAACAAGTAATTAAAGCGCAGTAGTAAAATAACAATAGCGAGACTATATACAGGGGGTACAGAGTCAATGTGCGGGGATAATTGAGGTAATATGTACATGTAGGTAGAGTTATTAAAGTGACTATGCATAGATAATAACAGAGAGCAGCAGCGGCGTAAAAGGAGGGGGCAATGCAAATAGTCTGGGTAGCCATTTGATTAGATGTCCAGGAGTCTTATGGCTTGGGTGGTAGAAGCTGTTTAGAAGCCTCTCGTCATGTTCCGTTCAGCTGTTACTGAATGTTCCAACTTAGTTATTCTCAAATATGCTTTAAGATACAATTGTCAAATATATGTCAACAATCCTTCCTCCAAAGGACCCATCTCTGGATGAAATGTCATGAAAATCCATTTTTGTTCAAGTTTCGTGATGAATAGCTTTCTAATAGCTACAATAATGTGGCAAACAGACTGACTTTCTAGCTGACCTCCCTTCCTCCAGTAGTTAATGTTTCCTCTTTCAGAACCTATTCATAATCCACTTCCCTGCCGGTAACAAGCATACCCATAACATGATGCTGCCACCACAATACTTAAAAAATCCAAAAGGGATCAACATCATTGCATTCACTACACTCGCATTAACATCTGCTAACCATGTGACCAATACAATTTGATTTGATTCACTCCATGTTACTGGCCTGTAAGATAAAGTGAAAAGGAAGAAGCATGTGTTAAAGAATCCACTCCCATTCTGTTAGCAACAAGGCTGTTAAGTAATACTGCAAGACAAAACTTTTTGGCATAAATTAAAAACTACAGGGTTGGGTCAAATCCAATCCAACACAGACTGAAACAGTCTATTATCAAGTATTGTGGTGGCAGCATCATGTTATGGGTATGCTTGCCGTTGGCTGGGAGTGGGGAGTTTGTCAGGATCCAATGAAATATGAAAGGTAAAAAGTTAGAGGAAAACCAGTCTCAGTCTTCTGAAAACCCTGGGATAGAATACAACTTTTCAGCCAGACAATTACACAAATGTTTTTTCCAAAGATACACCAAAATGGATTTCAAAGTGGTGTTATAAGTGTTCTGGAATCGTCTAGTCTCAATCCTGATTTAAATTTGCTTAAAAATCAGAGACTACGTTTCAATACTGCAATCCATCAATGATTCCCAACCAAATTTAATGAGCTTGAGCAATTTTGACAAAAACAATGGATATATGTAGCCCTAACAGTTGTGAAAATTCGGTCACATCTTATTCCAAATGATTCACAGCTGTAATGGCTGACAAAGGTGCTTCCAACAAGTATTAACTCAGGGGAGTCGAGACTTATCCAATTACTATATATATTTTTTCTTAATTTGGAAAATTAAATCTGTAAATCTGTAGGAAAAATGATCTAATTTAATAATATTTCAGATTTAATTTTAAAGGCACCAACCTGAAAAAAGTTAAACGGGGAATTCAGGGCACAGCGAGCACTGCTGAGCAGCTAGCTAGCTAAAAGCTAGGCTAAGTTGAAGATACCATTGTAGCTAGCAACCTCCACCTAACGATCATCATCAAAACATTAACATTATTACTATCACAATAAACATCATTACTATCACAATACACATCAGTACTATCACAATAAACATCATTGCATCACAATAAACATCATTACTATCACAATAAACATCAGTACTATCACAATAAACATCATTACTATCACAATAAACATCATTACTATCACAACAAACATCATTACTAGCACAATAAACTTCATTACTATCACAATAAACTTAAACGGGAGGTGACAGTCATAATATAATTGGCTTAGCAGCCAATGTATATTATTTAACATTAGTAATAAAATAGTACTCTTATAGGAATGGGTAATTGTTTACAAGTTTCTAGCTATCTCATAAAGCCATCACCGAAAACCAGATATTTTAATCTTCTCTGTTTTGGTAACTTCCTGTTCTTCAACGGACTCTGGCTGGACTAAAGACAACGTCAAGTTTGAAAAATGTCAACGTATGCAGTGTCCGTCTCGCAACGGTACCTTGAACCACAAGGCGGGGTTGCGTTTTCACTCCGTTGTGGACGTCTCCATTAAAATGCATGACATCAGGGGCAATGTAACGGAGTGTTTATGGATGATGTGAACGAGGCTTAAGTTCCATCGCTATCGGGAAACCGGGCCCAGACTGATTACCACTGGAATCCGCATAGCGAAACAAAATGTAACCTTGCGAGACTTCCGCATGGTTGTACGACATTAAGCAACCTTTGCAGTGGCAGGCTAGAAAAGGCTTCTTGCGTAGCCTCTTCTTTTTTCATATGAGGTGAAAATATTTTTGTTTCATACGAGGTGACAGTTCAGAATGTCACCTTTTATTTGAGGGTATTTTCATACATATATGTTGTACCGTTTAGGAATTGTCGTGGAAATTACCACCAGGGACACCTGAAGTCAATCTTAAATGAATCATTCTTTACTTTCAGCAAGCTGGAGAGGTTCCAACAAACTTAATGCACCATAGTACACGTCGGTCGGGAGCTCTAACGGCAGTCCCGTTAGTTCTCATATAGACTGCTTACACAGACAAGTTATATTTGCATGATTTAACTTATTCATTATTCATAGTTAATTCATCATTAACATTTGGTTCATGTATGTGACCAACCATTACCTCACGAGGCCTCTTCGCTCCAAGCTGAGACCTTGAAACTAAGGCATCTCTTTCAGTTGGCAAAACAATGTTATGGGCGTGCTGCCAAATTGCTTATACTGATAGTGAGGATTCCTCCCAGGCACGATCAATCAGTCACTTGCATGAACCCAGTCAAATTGGTTATTAGAAAACCACAAACATAAAATGTTCCTTCACAAAATGAAAGTACTTTATGTATCTAGTCCTCCCATTTGAAGGTGTCATAAGTATTGGGACAAAATCACTTACAGTATATGTGTATTAACGTAGTCAAAAGTGTAGTACTTGTTGGATGCATTTGAAGTTTGTTTTAGTTGTGTTTCAGATTATGTTGTGCCCAATATAAATAAATGGTAAATAATGTGTTGTTTCATTTTGGAGTCACTTATTGTAAATAATAGAATATGTTTCTGAACACTTCTACATTAATGTTGATGCTACCATGATTACAGATCCTCCTGAACAAATCATGAATAATAATGGTGAGTGTGAAAATTAGAGGCACAAAGATCATACCCCAAAACATGCTAACCAATAACAGGGGATCCCCAAGACAGTCTTACCCTGCCACTGAACAGACCAGTGTAGTGTTTGTAACCCAAGATGGAGGAGATGGCATTTATTTTGGGAGATGGCAAAACGTGATATTTTAATTTGAGACAAGATAAATATAAATGGTACAAAGATCATACCCTCACCATTACCAATAATAGGGGACATGCTAACCTCTCACCATTACCAATAACAAGGAACATGCTAACCTTTCACCATTACAATAACAGGGGATCCCCAAGACATGCTAACATCTCACCATTAAAATAACAGGTGATCCCCAAGACATGCTAACATCTCACCATTTCCAATAATAGGGGATCCCCAAGACATGCTAACATCTCACCATTACCAATAATAGGGGATCCCCGACATGCTAACATCTCACCATTACCAATAACAGCTGACACTGTCAGTGATTTATTTAGAATTCAAGCACACTTAACCAGCATGGCTACCACAGCATTCTGCAGCGAAACGCCATCCCATCTGGTTTGCGCTTAGTGGGACTATAATTGTTTTTTCAACAGGACAATGACCCAACACACCTCCAGGCTGTGTAAGGGCTATTTGACCAAGAAAGAGAGGGATGGAATGCTACATCAGATGACCTGGCCTCCACAATCACACGACCTCAACCCAATTGAGATGGTTTGGGATGAGTTGGACCGCAGAGTGAAGGAAAAGCAGCCAACAAGTGCTCAGCATATGTGGGAACTCCTTCAAGACTGTTGGAAAAGCATTCATACTGAAGCTGGTTGAGTGACTGCCAAGAGTAGGTGTGTTCAATCTTTTGACTGGGACTGTATGTTTTAAACTTTAATTCATAGGCCAGGTTGTAGCAACCTCACGATGGGTACAGGGAAAATGAGTATCATGTAGTAGCCTAAACCTATAGATGTTACATTCAACTGGGTGAATGGAATATGAATGACAATATCCTGTAAAAGGCATAAACAAATCCTCCTGTAATAGAAATAAGGCTCATAAAAAAATACAAATTATAATCATCCTCATGTTAAACAGCACCGACCGCCACTACCTTACTTACAGTATAGCCTACCTGTAAAGCACCAGAAATAATCAACCTTCCATAATAAACTAAGACAGGAGGCTGAGCTTAGTAATTGAAATACAATATGTTTATTCATTTTTGGTTATATTCCCGCTAATTAGAAGTTATTGTTACATACATTTTTTTTGTGTGACTAAATTATATAATTTTTACAACTTAAAAAAACAAAAGTGATTATAGAAATCCAACTAGAATATATGATGTCTGATTACTGAGGATTCTCTATGGACAGATATTAGCTATGGATTCCACAATAGCAAATACATCTTCATTGAATTGTCCGCTGTGACTGCTGAAGGTCTGCTGGTGTAGAAGGTATTGCCCAAAAAGACAGCTGTATAGTGGAAATACTGACATTGACAAGACATGTCTGTTAAGCACCAACAAAATAAACACAGTTTCTGTCAAACTGCCTTTTCTCTGCAGTGCTGACTTTTTGGTGATTCCTGAAAAAGTGATAATGGCTTATTGTGAACATACCAGCTTCATTTCAATAAACAATATTCAAACAACTCCAGAACACGGTAAGGCTTCTCTACAGTGGGAGTTAAATGCTGCGTCTTCAAATGTGATGCCTGACTGAAGCTTTCCACACAGACAACATGTTCCACACTCCTTTGCAAGTTTTAACCCCCTTTAAGTAACCAGGTAAGTTATTGTTAGTCATAATTAGTTGGTGTTATATTTTATTAGTATAAACTGGTGAAACTATCCCCATATTGACAGCAGAGTTTAGGCTTCTCCCCCATGTGAATAAGCTAGTGTCTTTAGCTCTGATGACAGAGCTTTCCTCCTGAGTGAGTTCTCTGATGTTTCTTCAAAGTTGATGACTGGCTGAAACTCTTCTCACACTGAGAGCAGCGGTGAGGCTTCTCTCCTGTGTGAGTTATCTGATGTGTCTTGAGAGTTGATAAATGACCAAAACTCTTCCCACACTGAGAGCAGCGGTGAGGCTTCTCTCCTGTGTGAGTTATCTGATGTGTCTTCAAAGTTGATGAATGACTGAAATTCTTCCCACACTGGGAGCAGTGGAATGGCTTTTCTCCCGTGTGAATTAGCTGGTGTTTCTTTAGGAAATATGAACTGGTGAAACTATCACCACATTGAGAGCAGTGGTAAGGTTTCTCTTCTGTGTGTGTTATCTGGTGTGCCTTCAGTTGATATAACCTGGTGAAACGCTTCCCACATTGAGCGCAGTGGTAAGGCTTCTCTCCTGTGTGAGTTAGCTGGTGTTTTTTCAGAGTTGATAACTGACTGAAACTCTTTCCACATTGGGAGCAGTGGAATGGCTTCTCTCCTGTGTGAGTTCTCTGGTGCGACTTTAAGTCTTTTGGATGACTGAAACTCTTCCCACATTGAGAGCAGTGATATGGCTTCTCTCCTGTGTGAATTAACTGGTGTGTCTTTAAATGGTGTAACTGACTGAAACTCTTCCCACAATGAGAACAGCAGTAAGGCTTCTCTACTGTGTGGGTTAACTGGTGTCTCTTTAGGTTTCCTACCAGACTGAAACACTTTCCACATTGCGAGCAGTGGTAAGGCTTCTCCCCTGTGTGAGTTATCTGGTGTGTCTTCAGGCTGTGTAACCAACTGAAACTCTTTCCACACTGAGAGCAGTGGTAAGGCTTCTGTCCTGTGTGAGTTCTCTGGTGTGTCTTTAGTTGGTTCGACTGACTGAAACCCTTCCCACAAACAGAGCAGTGGTATGGCTTTTCTCCTGTGTGAGTTCTTTGGTGCGTCTTTAGTTTGCTTGGTGTTTGAAATCTCTTCCCACATTGACCACATGGGTACACCTTCTTCCTTTTTTGAGTCTGTTTTGATTTGAGGTGAGTTGGACAAATACAACTGCCTCTGCAATCTGAGCAGGGTTGGGGTCTACAAGTGTGTCTTCTCAACTCCTCTGGCTCATAGAAACTAGTGAAGCAGTCCATGCAGTGGTGATGTTTCTGTCTTGAGTTCCTCCGTCTGTGTTGTTTATGGTTTCCTGATGCTGTGGAACTGGGCTCACTGTCTGCACCTGGGTTGGAGATCTCTCCTGTGGGAATAAGAACAGATATGGGGTTAGAATCAGGAACAGTATTGAAATAGTCTTTAAAATACTTGTTTAAAGGCCTAATGCAGCCGTTTTATATCAATATCAAATCATTTACTAGGTAACAATTAAGTACTTTACTTGAATACATTTAACAAAAATATAAAAATGCAACATGCAACAATTTCAAGAATTATACTTAGTTTCAGTTCATAAGGAAATCAGTCAACTGAAAAACATTCATTAGGCCCTAATCTATGGATTTCACATGACTGAGAATACAGATATGCATCTGTTGGTCACAGAAACCTTTAAGAAAAGGTAGGGGCGTGGATCAGAAAACCAGTCAGTATCTGGCGTGACCACCATTTGCCTCATGCAGAGCGACATCTCATTCGCATAGAGTTGATTAGGCTGTTCAAATGAAATTGTATTGGTCACATACACCTATTTAGCAGATGCTATTTCAGGTGGAGAGAAATGCTTGTGTTCCCGGCTCCAACAGTGCAGTAGTATCTAATAATTCACAACAATACACACAAATGTAAAAGTAACAATATTATTAAGAAATATATAAATATTAGGAAAAGCAATGTCAGAGTGGCATTGACAAAAATACATGAAATGAGTAAAGCAGTATGTAAACATTATTTAAATGACTAGTGTTCCATTATTAAAGTGACCAGTGATTCCATCTATGTAAATGGGGCAGCAGCCTCTAAGGTGCAGGGTTGAGTAACCGGGTGGTAGCCGGCTAGTGACGGCTGTTTAACAGTCTGATGGCCTTGAGATAGAAGCTGTTTTTCAGTCTCTCAGTCCCAGCTTTGATGCACCTGTACTGACCTCGCCTTCTGGATGGTAGCGGGGTGAACAGGCAATGGCTTTGGACTTCCTGTGACATCGGGTGCTATAGGTGTTCTGGAGGGCAGGCAGTGTGCCCCGGTGATGCGTTGGGCAGACAGTACCACCCTCTGGTGAGCCCTGCGGTTGCGGGCGGTGCAGTTGCCGTACCAGGCGGTGATACAGCCCGACAGAATAATCTCAATTGTGCATCTGTAAAACTTTGTTACGGGTCTTAGAGGCTAAGCCACATTTTTTCAGCCTCCTGAGGTTGAAGACGCGTTGTGGGTGGACCATTTCAGATTGTCAGTGATATGTACGCCGAGGAACTTGAAGCTTTCCACATTCTCCACTGTGGTCCCATCGATGTGGAAAGAGGCGTGCTCCTTCTGCTGTTTCCTGAAGTCCACGATCAGCTCCTTTGTTTTGTTGACGTTGAGGGAGAGTTTCTTGATTGTGGCCTGTGGAACATTGTCCCACTCCTCTACAAAGGCTATGCAAAGTTGCTGGATATTGGCGGGAACAGAACACGCTGTCATACAAATCGATCCAGAGCATCTCAAACATGTACAGTGGGTGACATGTCTGGTGAGTATGTAGGCAATGGAAGAACTGGGACATTTTCAGCTTTCAGGAACTGTGTACAGATCCTTGTGACATGGGGTTGTGCATTAGCTTATGCCTGCCCATATTGTAACCCCACCGCCACCATGGGGCACTCCGTTCACAACAGCAAGCCGCTGGCCAGGATAAAAAGAAGCACCTACAGTACCAGTCAAAAGTTTGGACACACCGATTTATTGCTGGGGTTTTCTTAATTTTGACTATTTTCTACATTGTAGAATAATAGTGAAGACATCAAAACTATGAAATAACACATATGGAATCATGTAGTAACCAAAGAAAGTGTTAAATAAATCTAAATATATGTTTTATTTGAGAGTCTTCAAAGTAGCCACCATTTGCCTTGATGACAGCTTTGCACACTCTTGGCATTCTCTCAACCAGCTTCATAGGGTAGTCACCTGGAAAGCATTTAAATTAAAAGGTGTGCCTTGTTAAAAGGTAATTTGTGGAATTTATTTCCTTCTTAATGTGTTTTAGCCAATCAGTTGTGTTGTGACAAGAGGTATGGGTGGTATACAGAAGTTAGCCTTATTTGGTAAAAGACCAAGTCCATATTATGGCAAGAACAGTTCAAAAAATCAAAGAGAAACGACAGTCCATCATTACCTTAAGACATGGTCAGTCAATATGGAACATTTCAAGAACTTGCAGTTGCAAAAACCATCAAGTGCTATGATGAAACGGTCTCTCATAAGGACCGCCAAAGGAAAGGAAAACCCAGACTTACCTGTGCTGCACATGATAAGTTAATTTGAGTTACAAGCCTATGAAATTACAATCCAAAAAAATGCTTCACAGAGTTCAAGTAACAGACACATCTCAACATCAACTGTTCAGAGGAGACTGCATGAGTCAGGCCTTCATGCTCGAATTGCTGCAAAGAAACCACTATTAAAGGACACCAATAAGAAGAAGAGAATTGCTTGGACTAAGAAAAACGATCAATGGACAGTAGACTGGTGGAAATCTGTCCTTTGGTCTGATGAGTCCAAATGTGAGAGTTTTGGTTCCAACCGCCATGTCTTTGTGAGACGCAGTGTAGGTGAACGGATGATCTCCACATGTGTGGTTCCCACCGTGAAGAATGGAGGAGGAGGTGTGATGGTGCTTTGCTGGTGACACTGTCTGTGATTTATTTAGAATTTGAGGCACACTTAACCAGCATGGCTACCACAGAATTCTACAGCGATACGCTATCCCACCTGGTTTGCGCTTAGTGGGACTATCATATGTTATTCAACAGGACAATGACCCAACACACATCCAGGCTGTGTAAGGGCTATTTGACCAAGAAGGATAGTGATGGAGTTCTGCATCAGATGACCTGGCCTCCACAACCACCTGACCTCAACCCAATTGAGATGGTTTGGAATGAGTTTGACCGCAGAGTGAAGGAAAAGCACCCAACAAGTGCTCAGCATATGTGGGAACTCCTTCAAGACTGTTGGAAAAGCATTCCAGGTGAAGCTGTTTGAGAGAATGCCAAGAGTGTGGAAGCTGTCACACACAGAGACGCGTACAAAGCTCTCCCCCACCCTCCATTTGGTAAATCCGGCCACAATTCTATCCTCCTGATTCCTGCTTACAAGCCAAAATTAAAGCAGGAAGCACCAGTGACTCGGTTTATAATAAAGTGGTCAAGTGAAGCAGATGCTAAACTACAGGACTGTTTTGCTATCACAGACTGGAACATGTTCCGGGATTCCTCCGATGGCATTGAGGAGTACACCACATCAGTCACTGGCTTTATCAATAAGTGCATCGAGGACGTCGTCCCCACAGTGACTGTACGTACATACCCCAACCAGAAGCCATGAATTACAGGCAACATCCGCACTGAGCTAAAGGGTAGAGCTGCTGCTTTCAAGGAGTGGGACTCTAACCCGGAAGCTTATGAGAAATCCTGCTATGCCCTCCGACGAACCATCAAACAGGCAAAGCGTCAATACAGGGCTAAGATTGAATTGTACTACACCGGCTCCGATGCGCGTCTTATGTGGCAGGGCTTGCAAACTATTAGAGACTACAAAGGGAAGCACAGCCGCGAGCTGCCCAGTGACACGAGCCTACCATACGAGATAAATCACTGCTATGCTCGCTTCGAGGCAAGCAACACTGAGGCATGCATGAGAGCATCAGCTGTTCCAGACGACTGTGCGATCACATTCTCCGTAGCCGACGTGAGTAAGACCTTTAAACAGGTATCAATATTCACAAGGCTGCGGGGCCAGACGGATTACCAGGACGTGTGCTCCGGGCATGTGCTGACCAACTGGCAGGTGTCTTCACTGACATTTTCAACATGTCCCTGATTGAGTCTGTAATACCAACACGTTTCAAGCAGACCGCCATAGTCCCTGTGCCCAAGAACACGAAGGCAACCTGCCTAAATGACTACAGACCCGTAGCACTCACGTCCGTAGCCATGAAGTGCTTTGAAAGGCTGGTAATGGCTCACATCAACACCATTATCCCAGAAACCCTAGACCCACTCCAATTTCCATACCGCCCAAACAGATCCATAGATGATGCAATCTCTATTGCACTCCACACTGCCCTTTCCCACCTGGACAAAAGGAACACCAACGTTAGAATGCTATTCATTGACTACAGCTCAGCGTTCAATACCATAGTACCCTCAAAGCTCATCACTAAGCTAAGGATCCTGGGACTAAACACCTCCCTCTGCAACTGGATCCTGGACTTCCTGACGGGCCGCCCCCCAGGTGGTGAGGGTAGGTAGCAACACATCTGCCACGCTGATCCTCAACACTGGAGCTCCCAAGGGGTGCGTGCACAGTCCCCTCCTGTACGCCCTGTTCACCCACGACTGCATGGCCAGGCACGACTCCTAACACCATCATTAAGTTTGCAGACGACACAACAGTGGTAGGCCTGATCACCGACAACGACGAGACAGCTTATTGGGAGGAGGTCAGAGACCTGGCTGGGTGGTGCCAGAATAACAACCTATCCCTCAACGTAACAAAGACTAAGGAGATGATCGTGGACTACAGGAAAAGGAGGACCGAGCACACCCCCATTCTCATCGACGGGGCTGTAGTGGAGCAGGTTGAGAGCTTCAAGTTCCTTGGTGTCCACATCACCAACAAACTAGAATGATCCAAACACACCAAGACAGTCGTGAAGAGAGCACGGCAAAGCCTATTCCCCCTCAGGAATGGGTCCTGAGATCCTCAAAAGGTTTAACAGCTGCAACATTGAGAGCATCCTGACTGGTTGCATCATTGCCTGGTACGGCAATTGCTCGGGCCTCCGCAAGGCACTACAGCATGGCAAGCGGTACCGGAGTGCCAAGTCTAGGACAAAAAGGCTTCTCAACAGTTTTTACCCCCAAGCCATAAGACTCCTGAACAGGTAATCAAATGGCTATTTGCATTGTGTGCCGCCCCCCCCCGCCACCCAACCCCTCTTTTACGCTGCTGTTACTCTCTGTTTATCATATATGCATAGTCGCTTTAACTCTACATTCATGTACACACTACCTAAATTGGCCCGACCAACCAGTGTCCCCGCACTTTGACTAACCGGGCTATCTGCATTGTGTCCCGCCACCCGCCACCCACCACCCGCCAACCCCTCTTTTACGCTACTGCTACTCTCTGTTTATCATATATGCATAGTCACTTTAACCATACCTACATGTACATACTACCTCAATCAGCCCGACTAACCGGTGCCTGTATATGGTGCCTGTATATAGCCTCGCTACTGTTATAGTCTCGCTACTGTATATAGCCTCGCTACTGTTATTTTTCACTGTCTTTTTTACTGTTGTTTTTATTTCTTTACTTACCTATTGTTCACCTAATACATTTTTTGTACTTTTTTGCACTGTTGGTTAGAGCATGTAAATAAGCATTTCACTGTAAGGTGAAATGTTGTATTGTACCTGTTGTATTCAGCGCACGTGACAAATAAACTTTGATTTTGATTTGTCATCGAGGCAAAGGATGGCTACTTTGAAGAATTTCATATATAAAATATATGTTGATATGATTTTGGTTACTACATGTGATGCTGCTAAACCAGCCATAATTTAGGGGTGTGGGGGGGGGGGGGGTATGCTTGGTTTTTAGTCAAATTAAACGAAATGGGGGGGCAGAAACCAAAAATGTTTCGATGTTTGTAATTATGAGATTCACCAGCACAAAATGAACATCTCTCTACCATGGGCACTGTGTGTCATGGCTGGATAGGCTGCACTCTCAAAATCCACTGTGTTACCTAGAAGACCTGCTGTTTGTGGGTCTGAAACATTCCTTTTAGCGCTGTATGAAACTGACATTTTCGAGTGTTTTTAAGGACACGCCTCCAATATTGCCACCCCTCCCACCTCAGCACAAGTGAGCTGATGTAGACAGGTACATTGCTGAACCTGGCGTTAGGGCTGGAAAATGCCAGTGCTCATGTTCTTACATTAGGAAATTCCAAACTAACGTGTGTTTTACACTTGTGCCTCTAATCTCCAGCTGAAAACAAGCCCAGAATGTTAAAGCCCCGAAGCAGTATTTTTAAATCATCACTGTATGTCTAATACATCACTATGTGTGTGTTTTATTTCATGAAAATAACTCAAAATATATTTGTTACCATTGATTTCCCTGAGCCTCCAACTGGACTTTGAAATGCTCAGTCTATCTTGTGGGCATGTTGATAGAAATTAAAGTATATTTACATACACAGCCCTGATTGGTGGATAGAGCATACCGCACTAAAGCCCCTTCAAAGTAGGAGGATACATGTGCGAATAAACGATGACTGGTCATTCAGATCAGATTGTGATGTCATGATCTGGGCCAAAAAACTCCATCCCACCTGAACAGGCTGAAATTCCAGGAATTATTTTCAAAACAGGAATGTCACATTTTTAACTGCACTGACCCTTTAAAATTAGTTGAAAGCAAGTTACTATTCAAAAAGAGGCACCAGATTGGTGGAAAGACTCAATCATAGTACTGGAATCCCCTGTGGCTGTCAATGCCAATTTGTAAGTCGCTCTGGATAAGAGCGTCTGCTAAATGACTTAAATGTAAATGTAATGCACCAACCTCTCCATCCTACACAACTGAACTTACCTGGGTCAGTGTTACCATCTACTTCTTCCTCCTCTTCCCTGTTCTCCACTTCTGTGACTGCTCTCTCCTCCGCCTCCTCTTTGAATGCTCTCTCCTCCGCCTCCTCCGCTTTGAATGCACTCTCCTTCGCCTCCTCGGTGACCGCTCTCTGCTCTGCTGTGAATGCTCTCTCCTCGGTCTCCTCCTCCTCCTCTTTGAATGCACGCTCCTCCGCCTCCTCCTCTTTGAATGCTCTCTCCTCCATCTCCCCCTCTTTAAATGCTCTCTCCTCCACCTCCTCTTTAATCCCTATCTCCTCTTCTTTGACTTCCCTCTCCTCCTCTTCCTCTTTGACTATCACATTGAGTTCCAGTGGTTGACTACAGTCCTCCAGCTTCACAAAGACCATCTCTGGGCCCCACTGTGAGCTTCTCAGTGCTGGAACACCACAGTAAGAACCCGGGGACTTGGGTTCAGACATGGAAGGCTATAGTAGGATTCAAAAGAGGCACAAACAAAATGTAAGGTGAGTTTCACAACTGGAACAGCTTAGTTAATAAAGGAATATAACTAAATATTCCAACCACTAGGAATCTACTAATACATTTAGCTAGCTAGCATTGCTGTGGTAATCGCACAGCTAGCGTTAGCAATGTTGAGCTAGTTGTGTTAGCTTTAGCTCACTGACACCTTTCTCACTAGGATGAAACGATCTAGCTAGATAACCAAATTACCAGCAAGAAGTTATATTGAAGCAACGGCGAACCAAAATAACATTTGATTTGTAATCTATAAATGACCAGTTAGCTAATGATTAGATACTGAAAGTAAATTAACTAGTTAGCTAGCCAGCCTTAGATAACGGCCAAGCTAACTAGCCATGCTCACTTATTAGCTAAGGGTGCCAATATATTTATGACATCTTGAAGATGGACAATTCACATTGCTGTCTTAATAACTAATAACGTTATCATTCACAACAGTGTCTTGAAGATAAACACATTTGCTTGGTAGGATAGATAGTTAGCTTGGGTAGCCATTTTACTGGCTAGCTAACGTTAGCACAAATGGCTATTGTTGACACATGATCTGGTGGACGTGGACAAATAATCCAACTCTTAATGTTTACATATGGAAACGTTTCAGAATATGTTAGAAATCTTGATTTTACCATCACGCGTGACTTTGAACTGGCAGCTGTTGTTGTTCTAGCTAGCGTAACTCCTTCTTTGGTGGGGTTTAACGGCGGTTGGCATCCAATATAATGTTGCATTACCGCCACCAACTGGACTGGAGAATATAGCCACTATACTTTGTGATAGAAAAATACAAATTACCCTGCCAACTATTGTTGATGTTAATGTGTTGATGTTCTCCGTATCCATAGCCAGAATGATTTTGCAGTGCATGGTGAGGGAAAAGATGTCTTGTAGTATTCAGAGGTTTAGGGAGGGTAAAGTCTGTGAATACAAAAAATAGTGATTATACAGATGATTAACAAAACATCAACAAGACAGTATTCATACCTTGCTTTTTGTGGTGAATGTGAATGAAAACTGTTTTGATAATGGTTTTCATACACATGCCTTGTCCATAATGTAGAGGCCTATGGGATATTCATTGAAGAGGTAAGGGAAGAGGATGGTACATGTGATCTGCATAACATACCAATACCAATTGACATAACTTTGTAGGCCTCCTTGTCTGTATACCTGCAGACACAGACACAAAACTGAGCAGTTCATGCATCCAATACAGCTAGCTTTCAACATATCGTGATAGCCTACATATTCTTACCGCTTTGTTGATTGATATCCTTTGAATTGTGTCAATTTTTGGCTTTAGATAGATTTGCACAAATATGAAAAGTTGTTTAGCTAATTTCCTCAAATTATTTCAGATTTTGAAATTGTTTTAATTGTGTATTTGGTCCAGGATGGTCCATACGGAAGAGCTCAGTGACTTTCAATGTGGCACAGTCATAGGATGCCACCTTTCCAACAAGTCAGTTTGTCAAATTTCTGCTCTGCTAGAGCTGCCCCGGTCAACTGTAAGTGCTGTTATTGTGAAGTGGAAACGTCTAGGAGCAACAACAACTAATCCACGAAGTGGTAGACCACACGAGCTCACAGAACGGAACCGCTGATTGCTGAAGCATGTAGTGCATACAAATAGTCTGTCCTACGTTGTAACACTCACTACCGAGTTCCAAACTGCCTCTGGAAGCAACTTCAGCAAAATAACTGTTAGTCGGGAGCTTCATGAAATGGGTTTCCATGGCCGAGCAGCTGCACACAAGCCTACATACAGTGGTAGCCTACACACTTCAATGCAAAAGATCAACTGTCTGTTCACCTGTTAAATTCTGCTGTATGTTATAAACCGAGCGCCCTTTCGGATGCATAGACTATTATAATTTCTAGTTTTTGCTTTATCTAATAGGCCCAATTAAATGAGAGATGTGTATGGTCATTTGTTGTATGGCTACTTTGGGAATATGAACTCGTGGCCAGAAAAGGTGAGGAAATAATTCTGCAATGTTTATGATATATGTATAATGTATTATGTTGATAAATTAAATATTGTCTACTTGATAAATTTGACATTACAGTATTCAGACGTAGCCTACAAACGTCAATGTAGAAGGTAAACTGTCTGTTCACCGTTTAACTTCGGAGCGGAGCTTATAGAGCAAATTACTTGAAATAGCTTATCTGTTTTACTACTATTCAATTTACTACTGTGAAGTAGGTCCAATTAGAGATGGGGCGAATGGTAGGTAGCCTATCCTAACTTGTTGTAGGCCTATAGGCTATTTCGGAGTATGAAACCATGACAACCAGTGAAGGTGACTGTTTCAAGGACAGCTGTTTTCCATCTATGTAACATTGCAAAAATCAGACATTTTCTGTCCAAAAATGATGCAGAAAAATGTATCAATGCTTTTGTCACTTCTAGGTTAGACTACTGCAATGCTCTACTTTCTGGCTTCCCGGATAAAGCACTAAATACATTTCAGTTAGTGCTAAATACAGATTGCTCAATCTGGTATTGACACTTAATATTGGTATTATTGTTGCAATAAAAAGTTCATTAAAGAAAAGTGACCAAGATGTCATGTGATCACCTACTGCCATCTAGTGGACACGCTGGGAATCAGAGAGAGGATATATTTACATCAATGGATAAGTAGAGACTTCAGCTTTCTCCTCGTCTGTATATCATTCCTGTAAGACGTTGCACAAGCCCTGCACTTTTCAAATGGCTGTGTTTCAAGGGGAATTTGCACGTTTAGAGTGCCACCATTAGGTCAAATAATCTTTTTAAAATTCCTTTTGGAACACTAATTGATGACATATTTGATCTCAAACCTAGACTTTCAAACCTCTTAATATCTGCTCTATTTCGGGCTCTTTATATCTGAATCCCACAGTTCTTACCTTTCTAATGTGTTTGTAGGACAGAAATGTACTTTATGAGGGTAGTATACAATAATAAGAGTCGGTTAGAAAGTGCCTTCAGAGGTGGTTAGAGGTTAACAGGTTAAGAAGGAAGTTTATACCCCAGAGAGCAGTGGAGGCTCCTCAGAGGAGGAGCCGCCCCCTCAGTGAATTTCATAAAAATCTAAATAGTGAAACATTATAGGTAAATCTATACTAAATATATTCACGTCACCAAATAATTGATTAAAACACTGTTTTGCAATGAAGGTCTACAGTAGCCTCAGCAGCACTCTGTAGGGTAGCACCATGGTGTAGCCAGAGGACAGCTAGCTTCCGTCCTCCTCTGGGTACATTGACTTCAATACAAAACCTAGGAGGCTCATGGTTCTCACCCCCTTCCGTAGACTTACACAGTAATTATGACACCGTCTAGAGGATGTCCTCCAACATATCAGAGCTCTTGCAGCATGTATTGAAATGTTGTTCATCCAATCAAAGGATCAGAGAATTAATCTAGTACTGAAAGCATAAGCTACAGCTAGCTAGCACTGCAGTGCATAAAATATGGTGAATAGTTGACTCAAAGAGAGAGAAAGACAATATTTGAAGAGTTTTGAACAAATGTATTTATTTAAAAATTAAGAAGTGAGCGAGAGGGAGAGCTAGCTATATCTGGTTGTATTTTTTTTAAACTTTCACTTCGACCTGTGCACCGATGTTTTAAACTTTCATTCATTGGCCAGGTTGTAGCAACCTCATGATGGGTAGAGGGAAAATTTGAGTATCATGTAGTAGCCTAAAGCTATCAATGTTACATTGATCTGGGAGAATGGAATATGAATGACTGTCATCCAATATGCTGTAATAGAAATAAGGCCATGATTGATTTGGAGGTGGAGGGTCCGTCATGGTCTGGGGCGGTGTGTCACAGCATCATTGGACTAAGCTTGTTGTCATTGCAGGCAATCTCAACGCTGTGCGTTACAGGGACGACATCCTCATGTGGTACCCTTCTGCAAAAGGTACAGGGATTGGACTGCTGTGGACTGGGGTGAAGTCATTTTCTCTGATGAATCCCCTTTCCGATTGTTTGGGGCATCCGGAAAAAAGCAATAAAATAAACAATATTTAAACTCCAGAACATGGTAAGGATTCTCTCCAGTGCGAGTTAGCTGGTGATTCTTTAGGTCTCCTAGGCAACTGAACCTTTTCCTCACACAGAGCAGAGGCACGGCTTCTCTACTGTGCCAAGTGAAAAGGTAGGTCTTCAAATTTGATGACTGACTGAAGTGTTGTGGAAATTCTTACACGGGGACACTCAAAGTCAATATTAAATGAATCACCCTTTATTGTCAGCAAGCTGGAGAGGTCACAGTCAAACTTAGATGCACAATTACCTGTTTATGACACCAAAGATAAGATGCACACAGAACATTTCATTCAGTACAGAACCTTTCCACAGCTGGTGTTTTTTGGGGGAAATATAAACTGGTGAAACTACCCCCACATTGATAGTAGAGTTAAGGCTTATCCCCTTTGTGAGCAAACTGGTGTCTTCAGATTTGATGACCCAGCTTTTATCCTGTGTGAGTTCTCTGGTGTTTCTTTAAAGCTGATGATTGACTGAAACTCTTCCCACAATGAGAGCAACGGTTAGGCTTCTCTACTGTGTGGGATAGCTGGTGTCGCTTAAGGTTTCCTACCAGACTGAAACTCTTCCCACACTGAGAGCAGACGTGAGGCTTATCTCCCGTGTGAGTTATCTGATGAGTCTTCAGAGTTGATAAATGACTGAAACTCTTACCACACTGACGGCAGTGGAACGGCTTCTCTCCTGTGTGAGTTCTCTGGTGCGTCTTCAGAGTTGACGACTGACTGAAACTGTTCCCACACTGGGAGCAGTGGAATGACTTTTTTCCTGTGTGAATCAGCTGGTGTTTCTTTTGGAAATATAAACTGGTGAAACTATCCCCACATTGAGAGCAGTGGTAAGGCTTCTCTCCTGTGTGAATTATCTGGTGTGCCTTCATTTCACATAACCTGCTGAAACTCTTCCCACATTGACAGCAGGGGTAAGGCTTCTCTCCTGTGTGAGTTAGTTGGTGTTTTTTCAGAGTTGATAACTGACTGAAACTCTTTCCACATTGGGAGCAGTGGTAAGGCTTCTCTCCTGTGTGAGTTCTCTGGTGTGACTTTAAGTCTCTTGGATGTCTGAAATCCTTCCCGCACTGAGAGCAGTGGTATGGCTTCTCTCCTGTGTGAATTAACTGGTGTGCATTTAGGTTGGCTAACTGACGGAAAATCTTCCCACAATGAGAGCAGAGGTAAGGCTTCTCTCCTGTGTGAGTTAGGTGGTGTTTTCTCAGTGTAGATAGCTGACTGAAACTCTTTCCACATTGGGAGCAGTGGTAAGGCTTCTCTCCTGTGTGAGTTCTCTGGTGTGTCTTTAGTTGATCCGAATGGCTGCAACCCTTTCCACAAACAGAGCAGTGGTATGGCTTCTCTCCTGTGTGAGTTATCTGGTGCGTCTTTAGTTTGCTTGGTGTTTCACATATCTTCTCACATTGACCACACGGGTATGTCATAATCCTTTTTTGAGTCTGTTTTGATTTGAGGTGATTTGGACAAATAAAACTCCCTCTGCAATCTGAGCAGGGGTGGGGCCTACAAGTGTGTCTTCTCAACTCCTCTGGCTCATAGAAACTAGTGAAGCAGTCCATGCAGTGGTGATGTTTCTGTCTTGAGTTCCTCCGTCTGTGTTGTTTATGGTTTCCTGATGCTGTGGAACTGGGCTCACTGTCTGAACCTGGGTTTGAGATCTCTCCTGTGGGAATAAGAACAGATATGGGGTTAGAATCAGGAACAGTATTGAAATGGTCTTTAAAAGACCAAGACTTGTTTAAAGGCCTAATGCAGCCGTTTTTATATCAATATCAAACCATTTACTGGGTAACAATTAAGTACTATAAAGTTAATATTTATATCCAAAAATCTCAGTTTACATTGGCGCGTTATGGTCAGAAATGCATTGTCTCAAACAAACATCCGGTGAAAGTGCAGAGAGCCACATCAAATTACAGAAATACTCATCATAAACATTGATAAACCATACAAGTGTTAAACATACGAATAAAGATAAACTTCTCCTTAATGCAACCGCTGTGTCAGATTTCAAAAAGGCTTTACGGAGAAAGCACACTTTGCGATTATGTTAGGTAAGCACCTAGCCACAGAAACCCATACAGCCATTTTCCAGCCAAGGAGAGTGTCACAAAAGTCAGAAATAGCATTAAAATGAATCACTTACCTTTGATGATCTTCATCTGGTGGCACTCCCAGGTCTCCATGTTAGACAATAAATGTTTGTTTTGTTCGATAATGTCCCTCTTTATGACCAAAAACCTAAATTTTGCTTGCGCGTTTTGTCCAGTAATCAGAATGCTTAAGGCGCATGCACTAAGTCTAGACGAAAAGTTTTTTAAAAGTACAATAAAAGTTAGTAGAAACATGCCAAACAATGTTTAAAATCAATGCTCCGGTTGTTTTTGTCATAAATAATCAATAATATTTCAACCGGACAAAAGCTTCGTCAATAGGAAAAGAGAAACAAGAAAGGCGCGTTCCCGATCAGGCGCATGGCTGATGAATGGAAATTTCCACTGGCCACTGATTGAAAGTGCTGTATCTCCCTCATTTTTCAGAGTAAAAGCCTGAAACAATGCCTAAAGACTGGCCACATGTAGAGGAAGCCACAGAGCTCGTGAACTGGGTCCTAAGTCTTTGTATGGTGGATAGGCTTTCAAAGGAAAAACAGCCTTTCAAAATAATAGTATTTCCTGGTTGGATTTTCCTCTGGTTTTCGCCTGCCATATCAGTTATGTTATACTCACAGACATTATTTTAACAGTTTTGGAAACTTTAGAGTGTTTTCTATCCAAATCTACTAATTATATGCATATCCTATCTTCTGGGCCTGATTAGCAGGCAGTTTAATTTGGGCACGCTTTTTAGAAATTCCGAATGCTGCCCCCTACCCTAGTGAAGTTAAACGCATCAAAACTATTCACAGGAGCTGGATAAAGATCCAATATAAAGAGACAGGGGGAATGTCCCTTCACCGTTATACTGCTGTAATGTTGTTTTATAAACATCCTTCAACCATCTAACTGATCAAATTAGCACTTTTCCATAAATAGAAGGGAAATTGCATTGCATTGGAGCCATGTACAATCTCACCATGAACCCACGGACGCTGAATCTTTCTAATAAGTTTGGTTTTTAATCAAATTAAACTAAAAACAGTCTACTTGTTAAACCAACAACAATATTTCTAAATAGGATTGGGTCAGAAACATCAACTCATAATAAATCACTTCTCTGTGCACACGCCTAAACGTCTTTACACGTAACATTTGCACGTCTTTACAAAATACTCGGCTTCTATCAATAGATTTTGGCATTATAGGAGGATGGAATAGTTTGGAGGAGCGCCCATGTCTTTTGGTAATCGGAAAAGGGGCGCCATTTGAAAATGGGGCTGGATAGCTTACTCAAAACGAGGAAAATGAAGTATGCTGGTACATGTATTGTGAACAATGAAAAAAACATTAAGGCAAATATTTCAAGGCACTCTCAGTAGACCATTTAAAACCTCTTTATTATTAGGCTACTGGGCTAATGGCCAGGATGAATAGACACCTATGTGATGCTGTTAAACCAGCCAGGATTTAGGAGTAGGGTAGGTTGTGTTTCTAAATACGAGATTCACCAGCACAAAATGAACATCTCTCTACCATGGGCACTGTGTGTCATGGCTGGATAGGCTGCACTCTCAAAATCCACTGTGTTACCTAGAAGACCTGCTGTTTGTGGCTCTGAAACATTCCTTTTAGCGCTGTATGAAACTGACAGTTTTGCATGTTTTTAAGGACACGCCTCCAATATTGCCACCCCTCCCACCTCAGCACAAGTGAGCTGATGTTAGACAGGTACATTGCTGAACCTGGCGTTAGGAGCGCTCATGTTTTTACATGACGAAATTCCAAACTAACATGTGTTTCACACTTGGGCCTCTAATCTCCAGCTGAAAACAGGCCCAGAACATTAAAACCCCCATGCAGTAATTTTATTTTTTAAAATTTTTATTTAACTAGGCAAGTCAGTTAAGAACAAGTTCTTATTTACAATGACGGCCTACCAGAAGGCAAAAGGCCTCCTGCGGGGATAGGGGCTGGGATTTAAAAAAATATATAGGACAAAATACACACAAGACACTACATAAAGACAGACCTAAGACAACAACATAGCATGGTAGCAACACATGAAAATACAGCATGGTAGCAACACAACAAGGCAGCAGCACAAAACATGGTACAAACAGTATTGGGCACAGACAACAGCACAAAGGGCAAGAAGGTAGAGACAACAATACATCACGCGAAGCAGCCACAACTGTCAGTAAGAGTCTCCATGATTGAGTCTCTGAATGAAGAGATTGAGATTAAACTGTCCAGTTTTAGAGGGGTTTTTGCAGCTCGTTCCAGTCGCTGGCTGCAGCGAACTGAAAAGAGGAGTGTGCTTTGGGGACCTTTGACAGAATGTGACTAGCAGAACGGGTGTTGTATGTGGAGGATGAGGGCTGCAGTAGGTATCTCAGATAGGGGGGAGTGAGGCCAAAGAGTGTTTTCTAAAGAAGCATCAACCAGTGCATCATGCAACAGGTATACAGACATGACCAGTTTACAGGGAAGTATAAAGTGCAGTGATGTGTCCTATAAGGGGCATTGGTGGCCAGTCTGATGGCAGAATGGTTAAATCATCACTGGATGTCTAATAAATCACTGTGTTTATTTCATGAAAATAACTTCAAATATATTTGTTATCATTTATTTCCCTGAGCCTCCTTTTGCCATTGAAATCCTCAGTCTGATCTTGTGATCTTTTACTCTTCAGAAAGAGGCACCAGATTGGTGGAAAGACTCAATAATAGTACTGGAATCCCCTGTGGCTGTCAATGCACCAACTTCTCCATCCTACACAACTGAACTTACCTGGGTCAGTGTTACCATCTACTTCTTCCTCCTCTTCCCTGTTCTCCACTTCTGTGACTGCTCTCTCCTCCACCTCCTCTTTGAATGCTCTCTCCTCCGCCTCCTCCTCTTTGAATGCTCTCTCCTCCACCTCCTCCTCTTTGAATGCTCTCTCCTCCACCTCCTCCTCCTCTTTGAATGCTCTCTCGTCCGCCGCCCCTGCCTCATTTTTGAGGGCCATCTCCTCCACCTCCTCCTCTTTGAGGGCCATCTCCTCCGCCTCCTCCTCTTTGAGGGCCATCTCCTCCGCCCCCTCCTCTTTGATCTCTACCTCTTCTTTGACTTCTCTCTCCTCCACCTCTTTGAATGCTCTCTCCTCCACCTCCTCTTTAATCCCTATCTCCTCTTCTTTGACTTCTCTCTCCTCCCCTTCCTCTTTGACAATCACATTGAGTTCCAGTGGTTGACTACAGTCCTCTAGCTTCACTAAGACCATCTCTGGGCCCCACTGTGAGCTTCTCTGTGCTGGAACACCACAGTAAGAACCCGGGGACTTGGGTTCAGCCATGGAAGGCTATAGTAGGATTCAAAAGAGGCACAAACAAAAATGTAAGGTGAGTTTCACAAACAGGGGAGTTTCACAAAATACTGGAACAGCTTTGCTAACAAAGACATATTCCATCCACTTGGAATATACTGTAATGAAACAGGCAGGGAGCAGGTCTCGAACCCTCGACCTTCTAGCCCGAGGTCCGGCGCGCTATCGACTGTGCCGCAAAAGCATGCTCAAGCGGCAGAGTCGATTTCCGCGCTTATAAACCCAGGGTCGTTACACTACTCCCTCCATTCAAAGAGCGCGTCCTCGCGCTAGCTTGCGACTCTACGTCTTACAGGAACGCGCTCACCGGCCAAGCACACGCACTGTCGTGGATGCAAGGTCCGATCCCACTTCTGACACCAATGTAATGAAACAGCACGGAGCAGGTCTCGAACCCTCGACCTTCTAGCCCGAAGTCCGGCGCGCTATCGACTGTGCCGCAAAAGCATGCTCTTGCGGCAGAGTCGATTTCCGCGCTTATAAACCCAGGGTCGTTACACTACGAATACATTTTGCTAGCTGGCATTGCTGTGGCGATGGTACAGCTAGCGTTGACAATGTTGAGTTAGTTGGTTTAGCTTTAACTTACAGACGAATTCAAATCTCACCTTTCTCACTAGGATGAAACGATATAGCTAGATAGACATTTTACCAGCAAGAAGTTAGCTTTACGCAATCGCGAACCAAAATATAATTTCATTTGTAATCTCTAAATGAACAGTTAGCTAATGATTAACGTTAACAAACTTAATTTCAGTAGCTATCTAAAGCTGGCTAACTAACTAACGGCGTTGCTAACTAGCCATGCTAACTTACTAGATAAGGGTTGCCATTTATGCCATTTTAAAGATGGACAATGCACATATCACATAGTTGACATTGCTGTCTTAATAACAAATAACGTTATCATTCACAACAAAGTCTTGAAGATAAACTCACTTGCTCGGTATGATAGATAGCTAGTTAGCTTGGCTAGCCGTTTGAATGGGTAACTAAGTAAGCAAGCTAGCTAACGTTAGCTCAAATGGATATTGTTTACACATGATCTGGTGGACGTGGATAAATAATCCCACTACTAATGTTAACCTAAGGAAAGATTACAGAATATGTTAGAAATCTTGATTTAACATTCACACTGGAATTGGCAACTCTTGTTGTTCTAGCTATCTAGCATAACTTCTTCGGTGAGGGTTAACTTCTTCTTTGGTATAATGGCGTTCGCAACAATTATATGCGCGTTCCGCCACCTACTGTACAGGTGGATAATAAGGATCCAAAAAGGAAACCAATGCGTGGTAAAAAAAATAAAAACGTATACAAAACTATGAGTAACGAAATGTTCACTAAATCAGCCTGCTTTTCTGTTTAATCAGGTTCCTACACAGGCTCATAAGGATCCTGTGATGGCGGGACATTTCCTGGCAACAGTCGTCCATGCAGTGCTTCTGCCGTTAAATCTTGGAGGCCCAAAAACTTCTCGGTTGCAGATATCCAGCTTCTTGGACACTTGTGCAGTACAATTAATAACCGTGGCTCTAAAAGCTACAAAATCCACCTTCTTCACAATAAGCGTATCCAGATCACTGGATTGACGAATAACATTGGCAACTGGTTGTGGTGCATCCACCGCCATATCTTCTTCAGAACTGTGGCTTCTTGCCCTTTCAACTCTCTTGCACCCCAACAGGGCACTAAGGGAATTCAGAAATATGATCCCCACCACAGTTGCAAAATGTTACATTCACACTCTTCAATAACATATTCCTTCCATCTACAAACACTTGACAAATGGCCAAACTTATTACACTTCTTGCATTGCATCGGGTTTTGCACGAACGATCTTATCGCGTATCTTATATATCCCAACTTTACATAGGGTGGTAAATACTCATCAAACATCAATATACAGATAAACTTAGCTCCTTTTCCCCATTCTCCAAAAGAGTCAAGCAACGTGCATGAACTTATCCTGGAATTTTTTGTCTGAAATATTGATTATTAATGTCCAACGGGACGCCATTGGCGCCGGAGGAGATGGCTGCCGTTTTACGGTCTCCTAACCAATTGTGCTATTGTGTGTGTTTTTTCATGTTATTTAGAACTTATTTTGTACATAATGTTTCTGCCACCTTCTCTTATGACCGAAAATAGCTTCTAGATATCAGGACAGCAAATAATCACCTCGTACTGGACAAATGTAACGGATGTGAAATGGCTAGCTAGTTAGCGGGTACGCGCTAATAGCATTTCAATCGGTTACGTCTCTTGCTCTGAGACCTGAAGTAGGGTTTCCCCTTGCTCTGCAAGGGCCGTGGCCTTTGTGGAGCGATGGGTAACGATGCTTCGTGGGCGACCGTTGTTGATGTGTGCAGAGGGTCCCTGGTTCGCGCCCGTGTCGGGGCGAGGGGACGCCGTAAAGTTATACTGTTACATTGATGCTGTTGCCCCGGATCACTGGTTGCTGCGGAAAAGGAGGAGGTTGAAAGGGGGGTGAGTGTAACGGATGTGAAATGGCTAGCTAGTTAGCGGGTACGCGCTAATAGCATTTCAATCGGTTACGTCACTTGCTCTGAGACCTGAAGTAGGGTTTCCCCTTGCTCTGCAAGGGCCGCGGCTTTTGTGGAGCGATGGGTAACGACGCTTCGTGGGTGTCAGTTGTTGATGTGTGCAGAGGGTCCCTGGTTCGCGCCCGTGTCAGTGCGAGGGGACGTACTAAAGTTATACTGTTACACAAAGATGTTTTCTTCAACGAGTCGGACGAGAAGGATTTACTTCAGACACCCGACAAGGCCCAAATCGCTGTGATTCGCATGAGAAAGATAGATATTGGAGATATCAGGGACATAGGTCGGGGTGCCTTGTAAGGATCCAACAGCGAGTGGGTAATCTGCCTCTTCCATCAGTCCTATTTGTCAACGTACAATCATTGGATAACAAAAGAGATGATCTACAATCACATATATCCTACCAACGGGACATGAAAAACTGTTATATCTTATGTTTCACAGAGTTGTGACTGAACAACAACATGAATAACATACAGCTAGGGGGGTTTAAACTGCATCAGCAAGATAGAACAGCTGCCTCCCGTAAGACAAGGGGTCGCAGTCTGTGTATATTTGTAAACAACAGCTAGTGCACAAAATCTAATAGTAAGGAAGTCTTAAGGTTTTGCTCGCCTGAGGTAGAGCATCTCATGATAAGCTGTAGACCACAGCTTACATCACTGGGGCCAAGCTTCCTGCCATCCAGGACCTCTATACCAGGCGGTGTCAGAGGAAGGCCCTAAAAATTGTCAAAAACTCCAGCCACCCAAGTCATAGACTGTTATCTCTACTACCGCACGGCAAGCGTTACAGGAGCGCCAAGTCTAGGTCCAAAAGGCTTCTTAACAGCTTCTACCCAAGCCATAAGACTCCTGAACAGGTAATCAAATGGCTACCCAGACAATTTGCATTGCACCCCCTCTTTTACACTGCTGCTACTCTCTGTTTATTATGCATGGTCAATCCACCTACATGTACATATTACCTCAACTACCTCGACTAACCGGTGCCCCCGCACATTGACTCTGTACCGGTACCCCCTCTATATAGCCTCGCTACTGCTGCTCTTTAATTATGTAATTTTTAACTTAGCAATTTTTTACTTCAAATGTATTTTTCTTAAAACTGCATTGTTGGGCTTGTAAGGGCTTATAAGTAAGCATTTCACTGTAAGGTCTACACCTGTTATATTCGGCACATCTGACAAATAACATTTGAAAACCTTTAACCGGTGCCCTGCTTCGAAAATCAAAGCTGTTCACTTCATTCGTCGAGAATTCCCCGAGCCACAATGCACACTCCTTTTGCTCTTTAGATACACACGATGTCAACACCATACCACTCCTGCTTACTATGACTACACGATATCAACACCATACCACTCCTGGTTACTATGACTACACCATATCAACACCATACCACTCCTGGTTACTATGACTACACCATATCAACACCATACCACTCCTGGTTACTATGACTACATGATGTCAACACCATATCACTCCTGGTTACTATGACCACAGGATATCAACACCATACCGCTCCTGGTTACTATGACTACACGATATCAACACCATACCGCTCCTGGTTACTATGACTACATGATATCAACACCATATCACTCCTGGTTACTATGACTACATGATATCAACACCATACCACTCCTGGTTACTATGACTACATGATATCAACACCATACCACTCCTGGTTACTATGACTACATGATATCAACACCATATCACTCCTGGTTACTATGGCTACATGATATCAACACCATATCACTCCTGGTTACTTTGACTGCATTCACTTTTCCTGAAGCCTTCTTCACCATCCTCGTGACTTCGAAAGAGTTTCCCAAATAAACATCATTATCCAAAAAACATACTCCAACAAGCAACGATTCATCAGACTCATGTTCCACAACAATTGTTTCCCTTTTTGTTCCATTCTTGGACTTCACTGTTGTCCACTCATCGTTTTCGCTAACTGTAGCTCGACGTGCTTTCAGCACGACACTTCTGCTTCCGCCATCATCCCTACAGTGTCATCCCAGGGTTTAACTTATTCCATGAGGTTTAACAGAGGTTGGCATCCAATAAATATTGCATTACAGCCACCTACTAGAATGGAGAATATCTCCATTATACTTTGCTTGAAAGAATGAATAAACAAATACTCTGCCATCTAACACTACACTCAGAAAAAAACTATATATATATATATATACACAGTGTCAGTCAAAAGTTTGGACAAACATACTATTCAAGGGTTTTTCTTTATTTTGACTATTTTCTACATTGTAGAATAATAGTGAAGACATCAAAACTATGAAATAACACATACTGTACAGAATCATGTAGTAACAAAAAAAGTGATTAATAAATCAAAATATATTTTATTTGAGATTCTTCAAAGTAGCCACCCTTTGCCTTGATGACAGCTTTGCGCACTCTTGGCATTCTCTCAACCAGCTTCATGAGGTAGTCACCTGGAATGAATTCAATTAACAGATGTGCCTTGTTAATGAATTTATGGAATTTCTTTCCTTCTTAATGTGTTTGAGTCAATCAGTTGTGTTGTGACAAGGTAGGCGGTGGTATACAGAAGATAGCCCTATTTGGTAAAAGACCCAAGTCCATATTATGACAAGAACAGCTCAAATGACATGAAGGTCAGTCAATCCGTACATTTTCAAGAATTTTCAAGAAAGTTCCTTCAAGTGCAGTCACAAAAACCATCAAGTGCTATGATGAAACTTGCTCTCATGAGGACCGCCACAGGAAGGAAAGACCCAGACTTACCTGTGCTACAGAGGATAAGTTCATTAGAGTTAACTGCACCTCAGATTGCAGCCCAAATAAATGCTTCACAGAGTTCAAGTAACAGACACATCATAACATCAACGGTTCAGCGGAGACTGCGTGAAATCAGGCCTTCATGGTCAAATTGCTGCAAAGAAACCACTACTAAAGGACACCAATAAGAAGAAGAGTCTTGCTTGGGCCAAGAAAGACAAGCAATGGACATTAGACTGGTGGAAATCTGTCCTTTGGTCTGATGAGTCCAAATTTGAGACTTCTGGTTCCAACCCCGTGTCTTTGTGAGACACTGAGTAGGTGAACGGATGGTATAGCGTATCGCTGCAGAATGCTGTGGTAGCCATGCTGGTTAAGCGTGCCTTGAATTCTAAATATATCACAGGCAAAGGACCCCCACACAATCACACCTCCTCCTCCGTGCTTCACGGTGGGAATCACAGTGGGACTATCATGTTTGTCAACAGGACAATGACCCAAAACACAACTCCAGGCTGTGTAAGGGCTATTTGACCAAGAAGGAGAGTGATAGAGTGCTGCATCACATGACCTGGCCTCCACAATCACCCAACCTCAACCCAATTGAGATGGTTTGGGATGACTTGGACCGCAGAGTGAAGGAAAAGCAGCCAACAAGTGCTTAGCATATGTGGAAACTCCTTCAAGACGTTTGGAATAGCATTCCTCATGAAGCTGGTTGAGAGAATGCCAAGAGTGTGCAAAGCTGTCATCAAGGCAAAGGGTGGCTATTTTGTAAAATCTAAAATATATTTTGAGTTGTTTAACACTTTGTTTGGTTACTACATGATTCCATATGTGTTATTTAACAGTTTTGATGTCTTCACTATTATTCTACAATGTATAAAATAGTAGAAATGAAGAAAAACCCTTGAGTAGGTGTGTCTAAACGTTTGACTGACACTGTATTCAACAAGCAAAGTGATCATGCTGTTTTTATGTGGCTGCTATGAAAGTGAACTGTTTAAGTGTGATCAGTGGCGTGTTCATTCCACCCATTCTGTTGAATAACTTTTCTTAAACGGAAGCAAATGGAACGAAACAGGGATAAACTTACCTTTGTCCAACAGAAACTCTAGTTGTGGAACTGTTGGACTAATGACTAATGATTAAACCCTAGATCAGCTAGATGCAGGCAAGTGGGCAAGGCAGTATTGAATGTATCACGGTCTCTCATCTTGATTACTCAAAATTATCTCGACCTGTGTTTTAAACTTTAATTCATAGGCCAGGTTGTAGCAACCTCATGTTGGGTACAGGGAAAATGTGAGTATCATGTAGTAGCCTAAACCTATCAATGTTCCATTCATCCAGATCAATGTAGTATGAATGACAGTAATATGCTGTAATAGAAATAATGCTTAAACAGCACCGACCGCCACTGCCTTACTTACAGTATAGCCTACCTGTAAAGCACCAGAAATAATGACTCTTCAACCCTCCATAATAAAGAGAGACAGGAAACTTACAATAGTCATATTTATTTTCTGCCATTTCAAAGTTTTTGTTGTATACATTTTCCGTGACTAAATTCTCTATATATATTTTTTTTAAATAAGCGATTATAGAAATCCAACTAGAATATATGATGTCTGATTACTCAGGATTCTCTATGGACAGATATTAGCTATGGATTCCACAATGTCAACTTCACTGAGTTTTCTCTGCAGTGTTGCCTTTTTTGGCGATTCCTGAAATAGGGATATGTTCACAATAAAGCGTTATCATACCAGCTTTATTTTAAGAACATGGTAAGGAATCTCTCCAGGGCGAGTTAGCTGGTGTTTCTTTAGGTTCCTCACACTGTGCCAGTGAACTGGTGGGTCTTCAGATGTGTTCACTGACTGAAGCCAGGGGAGCAGCTGCCACACTCCTTTGCAGGTCATTTTTTACCCCCTTTATCTAACCAGGTAAGTTATTATTAGTCATAATTAGCTGCCGTTTTTGGGGGAAATAAACTGGTGAAACTATCCCCACAGTGATAGCAGACTGGTGTCTTCAGATCTAATGACACAGCTTTTCTCCTGTGTGAATTCCCTGATGCTTCTTCAAATTTGCTGATTGACTGAAACTCTTCCCACACAAAGCAGTGGTATGGTTTCTCTCCTGTGTGAATTAACTGGATTTTGGGTGGTGTAAATGACTGACACACTTCCCACAATGAGAGCATCGTTAAGGCTTCTCTAGGGTGTGGGTTAGCTGGTGTCTCTTTAGGTTTCCTACCAGACTGAAACTCTTTCCACACTGAGAACAGTGGTAAGGCTTCTCCCCTGTGTGAGTTATCTGATGTTTCTTCAGAGTTGATGAATGACTGAAACTCTTACCACACTGGGAGCATTGGAACAGCTTTCCACCCGTGTGAATTAGCTGGTGTTTCTTTAGGAAATATAAACTGGTGAAACTATCCCCACACTGAGAGCAGTGGTAAGGCTTCTCTCCTGTGTGAATTAACTGGTGTGTATTTAGGTTGGCTAACTGACTGAAACTCTTCCCACAATGAGAGCAGAGGTAAGGCTTCTCTCCAGTGTGAGTTATGTGGTGTTTCTTTAGGAAATATAAACTGGTGAAACTATCCCCACATTGAGAGCAGAGGTAAGGCTTCTCTCCTGTGTGAGTTATCTGGTGTGGCTTCAGTTCAGATAACGTGGTGAAACTCTTCCCACATTGAGAGCAAAGGTAAGGCTTCTCTCCTGTGTGAGTTAGTTGGTGTCTTTTCAGACTTGATAACTGACTGAAACTCTTTCCACATTGGGAGCAGTGGAATGGCTTCTCTCCTGTGTGAGTTCTCATGTGTGACTTTAATTCTCTTGGAGATCTGAAATCCTTCCCACACTGAGAGCAGTTGTATGGCTTCTCTCCTGTGTGAATTAACTGGTGTGTATTTCGGTTGGCTAACTGACTGAAACTCTTCCCACAATGAGAGCATAGGTAAGACTTCTGTCCTGTGTGAGTTAGGTGGTGGTTTCTCAAAGTTGTTAACTGACTGAAACTCTTTCCACATTGGGAGCAGTTGTATGGCTTCTCTCCTGTGTGAGTTCTCTGGTGCGTCTTTAGATGGTCCGAATGACTGCAACCCTTTCCACAAACAGTGCAGTGGTATGGCTTCTCTCCTGTGTGAGTTCTCTGGTGCGTCTTTAGTTTGCTTGGTGTTTCACATATCATCCCACATTGACCACACGGGTATGTCGCCATCATTTTTTGAGTCTGTTTTGATTTGAGGTGAGTTGGACAAATACAACTGCCTCTGCAATCTGAACAGGGGTGGGGCCTACAAGTGTGTCTTCTCAACTCCTCTGGCTCATAGAAACTAGTGAAGCAGTCCATGCAGTGGTGATGTTTCTGTCTTGAGTTCCTCCGTCTGTGTTGTTTATTGTTTCCTGATGCTGTGGAACTGGGCTCACTGTCTGAACCTGGGTTGGAGCTCTCTCCTATGAGAATATGAACAGATATGGGGTTAGAATCAGGAACAGCATTGAAATGGTCTTTAACAGTCGTTTTTATATCAATATCAAACCATTTATTGGGTAACAATTAAGTACTTTACTTGAATACACTGAACAAAAATCTAAACGCAAGAAGCAACAATTTCAAAAATTATACTCATAAGGAAATCAGTGAATTGAAAAACATTCATTAGGCCCTAATCTATGGATTTCACATGACTGGGAATACAGATATGCATCTGTTGGTCACAGATACCTTTAAGAAAAGGTAGGGGCGTGGATCAGAAAACCAGTCAGTATCTGGTGTGACCACCATTTGCCTCATGCAGAGCGACATCTCCTTCACATAGAGTTGATCAGGATGTTGATTGTGGCCTGTGGAGTGTTGTCCTACTCCTCTTCAATGGCTGTGTGAAGTCGCTGGATATTGGCGGAAACTGGAACACGCTGTTATACACGTCGATCCAGAACATCCCCAAACATGTTCAATGGGTGACATGTCTGGTGAGTATGCAGGCCATGGAAGAACTGGGACATTTTCAGCTTACAGGAATTGTGTACAGATCCTTGTGTCATGCATTATCATGCTGAAACAAGGTGATGGCGGTGGATGAATGGCACGACAATAGGCCTCAGGATCTCGTCACGGTATCCCAGTGCATTCAAATTGCCATCGATAAAATGCAATCGTATTAATTGTCCTTAGCTTATACCTGCCCATACCATATCCCCACTGCCATCATTACCACTCTGTTCACAACGTTATCAGCAAATCGCTCACCCACACGACACCATACGCGCTTTCTGCCATCTGACCGGTACAGTTGAAACCGGGATTCATCGTGCTTATGGTAGAGAATTGAACATTAAATGATCTAGCGACGGCTCCGGTGGACATTCCTGCAGTCAGCATGCCAACAGCTCCGGTGGACATTCCTGCAGTCAGCATGCCAACAGCTCCGGTGGACATTCCTGCAGTCAGCATGCCAACAGCTCCGGTGGACATTCCTGCAGTCAGCATGCCAACAGCTCCGGTGGACATTCCTGCAGTCAGCATACCAACAGCTCCGGTGGACATTCCTGCAGTCAGCATGCCAACAGCTCCGGTGGACATTCCTGCAGTCAGCATGCCAACAGCTCCGGTGGACATTCCTGCAGTCAGCATGCCAACAGCTCCGGTGGACATTCCTGCAGTCAGCATGCCAACTGCTCCCTAAAAACTTGAGACATCTTTGGCATTGTGTTGCGTGACAAAACTGCACATTTTAGAGTGGCCTTTAATTGTCCCCAGTTCCATGGGCACTAGTGTAATGATCATGCTGTTTAATCAGCTTCTTGATATGCCACACCTGTCAGGTGGATGGATTCTCTTTGCAAAGGAGAAATGCTCACTAACAGGTATATAAACAAATTTGTGCCCCAAATTTAAATAAACTGTTTGTGCATGCACATTTATGGGATATTTTATTTCACATCATGAAATATTGGACCAATATTTTACACTTTGCGTTAACATATTTGTTCAGTGTAGATTTCCATTTTTTTTTTTTATGCTTTTCAGCAAAAAAAAACTATTTCTCCAGCAAGAACTTTGCATAATTTACCACATGATATCACTATGGAAAGCCTAAACTCCCACCCACACAAGTCTGCTGATTAGAAGGTCCTGTATAAAACAGCAACTAACAGGAAAAAACTTCTTTTTTTATCACACTTTTACAGTGTTAGTTTCATCAGCTGTCGTACAAAATGATATAAAACGCAGGAAAAACTGAATTTTGACTGCACTTGGACTTTAAAAGCTAGATTCCTTAATTAAACCAATAACAAAGAAACAACCCATCTCTGTTTTGGTAAAACTCTGAGGGATGGGCTTTGAGAAATGTAACAACTCTCAAATGAATAGACAGATCCGAAGATGCAAGGACTGACCATGCATGATATCAAAATGATAGTTTTAACCATGTTTAGAGGCTATGCAGTGTTTGGTTACATTTAACATTGTTTACAAATATTGGAGTAAAACAAGCTTGTATGTTGGGTTCTGATGGGGAACGACCGTTGAACTACGCTCATGAGCCATTTCTAAGTTACATTCTTCAAGAATCAATGGGTATATATGCTTCATTTCAAAGTCTAAAAATGGCTGGAGCAACTAAGGATTCTAGATTTAAGAATTTACCCAATTGTATACAAGGTCCAATGAAAATGTTTACTTCTGCTATTCCTTCTAAATATTTTTTTTTTTCTAGAGACATTGACCATCTAATAGTCAAATCATAGTGTAAAAGCAGGTGAGCTGGTTCTACTCTTTGTGTTAAAGCACGTCTGGCACTGCAGGATTTGAGTCCCTGGCGGCGTAGTGTGTTACTGATGGTAGGCTTTGTTACTTTGGTCCCAGCTCTCTGCAAGTCATTCACTAGGTCCCCCCGTGTGGTTCTGGGATTTTTGCTCACCGTTCTTGTGATCATTTTGACCCCACGGGGTGAGATCTTGCGTGGAGCCCCAGATCGAGGGAGATTATCAGTGGTCTTGTATGTCTTCCATTCCTAATAATTGCTCCCACAGTTGATTTCTTCAAACCAAGCTGCTTACCTATTGCAGATTCAGTCTTCCCAGCCTGGTGCAGGTCTACAATTTTGTTTCTGGTGTCCTTTGACAGCTCTTTGGTCTTGGCCATAGTGGAGTTTGGAGTGTGACTGTTTGAGGTTGTGGACAGGTGTCTTTTATACTGATAACAAGTTCAAACAGGTGCCATTAATACAGGTAACGAGTGGAGGACAGAGGAGCCTCTTAAAGAAGGTCTGTGAGAGCCAGAAATCTTGCTTGTTTGTAGGTGACCAAATACTTATTTTCCACCATAATTTGCAAATAAATTCATTAAAAATCCTACAATGTGATTTTCTGGATTTTTTTTCTTCTCATTTTGTCTGTCATAGTTGAAGTGTACCTATGATGAAAATTACAGGCCTCTCTCATCTTTTTAAGTGGGAGAACTTGCACAATTGGTGGCTGACTAAATACTTTTTTGCCCCACTGTAAATATGAACTTTATCAAACAAAACATGCATGTATTGTGTAACATGAAGTCCTATGAGTGTCATCTGATGAAGATTATCAAAGGTTAGTGATTAATTTGAGCTATATTTCAGCTTTTTTGTGACTGCTATCTTTCGCTGGAAAAATGGCTGTGCTTATTGTGGTTTGGTGTGACCTAACATAATCGTTTGTAGTGCTTTCGCTGAAAAGCATATTTGAAATCGGACACTTTGGTGGGATTAACAACAAGAATACCTTTAAAATGGTATGAAACACATGTATGTCTGAGGAATTTTAATTATGAGATTTCTGTTGTTTTGAATTTGGCGCCCTAGACTTTCACTGGCTGTTGTCATATCATCCCATCACCGGGATTGCAGCCATAATTAAAGCCCCGAAGCAGTGTTTTTAAATCATCACTGTATGTCTTCTATTTCATGAAAATAACTCCAAATATATTTGTTATCGTTGATTTCCCTGAGCCTCCTTTTGCCATTGAAATGCTCAGTCTGATCTTCTGGGCATGTTGATACAATAAAATATATTTACATACACAGCCCTGATTGGCGGATAGAGCCTACCCCGCTTACCCCTTCAAAGAAAGAGGCACCAGATTGGTGGAAAGACTCAATAATAGTTCTGGAATCCCCTGTGGCTGTCAATGCACCAACCTCTCCATCCTACACAACTGAACTTACCTGGGTCAGTGTTACCATCTACTTCTTCCTCCTCTTCCCTGTTCTCCACTTCTGTGACTGCTCTCTCCTCCGCCTCCTCGGTGACCGCTCTCTGCTCCGCTGTGAATGCTCTCTCCTCCACCTCCTCCTCCTCCTCTTTGAATGCGCTCTCCTCCGCCTCCTCCTCCTCTTTGAATGCACGCTCCTCCTCCTCCTCCTCTTTGAATGCACGCTCCTCCTCCTCCTCCTCTTTGAATGCATGCTCCTCCTCCTCCTCCTCTTTCAATGCTCTCTCCTCCTCCTCCTCCTCCTCTTTGAATGCCCTCTCCTCCACCTCCTCCTCCTCTTTGAATGCTCTCTCCTCCACCTCCTCCTCCTCTTTGAATGCTCTCTCCTCCACCTCCTCTTTGAATGCTCTCTCCTCCACCTCCTCCTCCTCTTTGAATGCTCTCTCCTCCACCTCCTCCTCTTTGAATGCTCTCTCCTCCACCTCCTCTTTAATCCCTATCTCCTCTTCTTTGACTTCCCTCTCCTCCTCTTCCTCTTTGACTATCACATTGAGTTCCAGTGCTTGACTACAGTCCTCCAGCTTCACTGAGACCATCTCTGGGCCCCACTGTGAGCTTCTCTGTGCTGGAACACCACAGTAAGAACCCGGGGACTTGGGTTCAGACATGGAAGGCTATAGTAGGATTCAAAAGAGGCACAAACAAAAATGTAAGGTGAGTTTCACAACTGGAACAGCTTAGTTAATAAAGGAATATAACTAAATATTCCAACCACTAGGAATCTACTAATACATTTAGCTAGCTAGCATTGCTTTGGCCATTGTACAGCTAGCGTTAGCAATGTTAAGCTAGTTGGGTAAGCATTAGCTTACTGTCACCTTTCTCACTAGGATGAAACGATCTACCTAGATAGACAAATTATCAGCAAGAATTTCGTCTGAAGCATTGCTGAACCAAAATGACATTTGATTTGTAATCTCTAAAATGACCAATTAGCTAATGATTAGATACTGAAATTAAATTAACTAGCTTGCTAGCTAGCCAGCCTTAGAAACAGCCTAGCTAACTTACTAGTTAAGGGTTGCCAATAGATTTATGCCATCTTGAAGATGGACAATTCACACATCACACAGTTGACATTACTGTCTTAATAACAAATAACGGTATCATTCACAACAGCATCTTTAAGAGTTGCTTGGTATGATCGATCCGTAGAAACGTTCGTTAGCTTGAGTAGGCATTTTAATGGCCAGTGAGTAAGCTAGCTAACGTTTGCTAAAATGGCTATTGTATACACATCATTCGGTGGACGTGGACAAATAATCAGACTACTAATGTTTACATATGGAAACGTTACAGAATATTAGAAATCTAGATCGTACCTTGACACTTGACTTTGAACTGGCAGCTGTTGTTGTTCTAGCTAGCGTAACTCCTTCTTTGGTGGGGTTTAACGGCGGTTGGCATCCAATATAATGTTGCATTACCGCCACCAACTGGACTGGAGAAAATAGCCATTATACTTTGTGATAGAAAAATACAAATTACCCTGCCAACTATTGTTGATGTTAATGTTTTGATGTTCTCCGTATCCACAGCCAGAATGATTTTGCAGTGCATGGTGATGGAAAATATGTCCTGTTATATTCATCATACCTTGGTTTTTGTGGTGAATGTGTGTTTTTTTTTTTTTATGGATAAGAGATGGTTTTCATACACATACATTGTCCATAATGTAGAGGCCTATGGGATATTCATTGGCAAGGTAAGGAAGGAGGATGGTAAATTTGATATGCATAACATACCAATACCAATTAACATACCTTTGTATTTTTTGGATTCACAGACTTCACCCTCCCTACACCTCTGAATATAACAGAAAACCTGTTCAATCACCATACACTGCAAAGTCATTATGGATACGGAGAACATCAACACATTAACATCAACACAGACGATATACCGAGTGGACTTGGGGCTCTGCTAGGAGTTTACCTCATATTTAGAATATTTTTATTCTGCTTTGCCACTAAAATCATAATTAACACTGAGAACTAAAATATTGTGTTATTGTTGTTATTGTTATGCATATTAATAATAATATGGGGGAGGGGGTTACATTTTTACCCCAAAAGGTTATTTAAAAAGGTTATTTGAAGAACTTATAGGGCTTCCCCCACAGTTTCAATTTGAATAACTCCTAAAGGATGCACAAGGAACCTTTTCTTCTTAGAGTGTACAGTTGATAACCATGACAATGAACACTAAAAAGTCAAACTTAGCCAACCTTACTGAAGCACGTCACTCTGTACTGGCAACATTCTACTACTCACAGGGGCCTCGTTCATAACCGTTGCTAAATGTAACAGTACATATCTGCATGCACCATTTCTGACAAATCTGCACACATATTCACATTTTAAGATTAATAAACTTGGCACACGCCATACAATCTAAAAATAAGAGGTTCCTGGAGTATCCTTTAGGGGCTCTTCAAATTTAAACTGTGGGGGAACCCCTGTAAGTTCTTCGAAGAACCCCTTTCGCGAGGGAAGAAACTTTGCTTCCTTCCTTTACACAATGGTAATCACAATTGTTAATGGTATTCCCCCCCAGAAGTAAAACAGGAAATGACAAAATTTGTGAGAGAAATGTAGTTCTGCGTAAACGACATTACTCCCCCACTGGAGACCGAAGTTCAATCCTGTGTCCTTCCTATTGATCTCCTTTCTGTTTCCAGCAGTCTGAATAAAATTGTCACGTCTCCCTCTCCCCTCCAGCGTTCGACGTCGCCGCAATACTAGCCCTCTTCCTCTGTCGGTATTGTTCATGCTATATCGCCACTGTTACGCTGACTCGTTTTCATGTTTGTTGTTTTATTAAATGTTTCACATGCACCTACTTCAAGACTCACAGCGTCATTGTAATAAATAAAAAAGCTAAAGGTAAAACACACACAAAAGGTTTAACAGAATAATGACATAAACAGTCAGTCAATACTAGGTAGATATGTACAGAGCCTTCAGAAAGTATTCATACCCCTTGACTTACTCCATATTTTATTGTGTTACAGCCTGAATTGAAAATGTATTAAATCGTTGTATTTCTAACCTATCTACACACAATACCCCATAATGACAAAGTGAAAACATGTTTTCAGAAATGTTTGCATATTTATTGAAAATGAAATACAGAAATATCTCATTTCCATAAGTATTCACAGCCCTGAGTCAATACATGTTAGAATTACCTTTGACAACGATTACAGCATTGCACAACTGGATTGTACGATATTTGCCCATTATTCTTTTCAGAATTCTTCAAGCTATGTCGAATTGGTTGTTGATCATTGCTAGACAGGCATTTTCAAGTCTTTCCATAGATTTTCAAGCAGATCTAAGTCAAAATTGTATCTAGGCCACTCAGGAACATTCACTGTCTTCTTGGTAAGCAACTCCAGTGTAGATTTGGCCTTGTGCTTTAGGTTATTGTCCTGCTGAAAGGTGAATTCATCTCCCAGTGTCTGGTGGAAAGCAGACTGAACAAGGATTTCCTCTAGGATTTTGCCTGTGCTTAGCTCCAACCCATTTCTTTATCCTAAAAAAGTCCCCAGTCCTTAATGATTACAATCCCACCCATAACATGATGCAGCCACCACTATGCTTGAAAATATGGAGTGGTCTTCAGTAACGTGTTGTAGTGGATTTGCCCCAAACATAACACTTTGTATTTGGTACAAAAAGTGAATTGCTTTTGCCACATTTTTTGCAGTATTACTTTAGTGCCTTGTTGCAAACAGGATGCACGTTTTGGAATATTTTTTGATTCTGTACAGGCTTCCTTCTTTTCACTTTGTCAATTAGGTTTGTATCGTGGAGTAACTACAATGTTGTTGATCCATCCTCAGTTTTCTCCTATCAAAGCCATTCAACTCAGTAACTGTTTTAAAGTCTCCATTGACCACATGGTGAAATCCCTGAGTGGGTTCCTTCCTCTATAGAAACGTTAAGAAGGACGCCTGTATCTTAGTAGTGACTGGATGTATTGATACACCTTCCAAGTGTATTTTATAACTTCACCGTGTCAAATGGATATTCAATGTCTGCTTTTTGTTTTGTTTTACCCATCTACCAATAGGTGACCTTCTTTGAGAAAACCTGGAAAACCTCCCTGGTCTATGTGGTTGAATCTGTGTTCGAAATTCACTGCTCGACTAAGGGGCCTTACAGATAATTACTATATATTCTGAAAGTAACGCATTGCTAACTACAGTGGCTATAGTTTTTATTACTCAAATACAAAAAGTAATTTGTTATGGTTCCTCCTTAAGGAAAAATGAAATATTTATAGTATTGATTTATGCAGATAGAAACTGAATTGATCGTCTGGAAGAAAATACACTTTAATTCAAATGTGACCCTCTTGGCATAATTAATACTCTTTAATACATTTTCATATGAGAATACTGAAAAACATTTCTCATTCCCACAATGAGAGCAGTGGTGTATTCTATAATGTTTCTTTAGGTCTCCTACCCGAGTGAAACATTTCCCACACTGGGAGCAGTGGTAAGGCTTCACTCCACTGTGTATTTTCGGATGTTGCTTTATACTTCCTTCAACACTGAAGCTCTTCCCACATTGGGAGCAGTGGTAAAGCTTCTCTCCTGTGTGCGTTTTCTGGTGTTTCTTCAGAAACTATAAACTAGTCAAACTATCCCCACATTGAGCGCAGTGGTAAGTCCTCTTACCTGTGTGAGTTAGCTGGTGTGTCTTCAGATTTGATGACTGACAAACTCTTCCCACACTGAGAGCAGTGGAAAAGCTTTTCTCCTGTGTGCATTAGCTGGTGTGTCTTTAGTTTGCTTGGTGCCTGAAAACTCTTTCCACATTGACCACACGGGTAAGTTTTCTTTCTATTGAGAGTCTGTTGGTGTAATTTCAGGTGAGTTGGACAAATAAAACTGCCTCTGCAATCTGAGCAGGGTCGGGGGCCTACAAGTGTGCCTTGTTAACTCCTCTGGATCATAGAAACTAGTGAAGCAGTCCATGTAGTGGTGATGTTTCTGTCTTGAGTTTCTCTGTCTGTGTTGTTTATTGTTTCCTGATGCTGTGGAACTGGGCTCACTGTCTGAACCTGGTTTGGAGATCTCTGCTGTGGGAATATGAACAGATATGGGGTTAGAATCAGGAACAAAGCACTGAAAACTTGACTGGATGCAAGCGGAAGCACTACAATAGTTTTAAAATCCCCTGTGGCCGCCAAGGCACCAACCTCTCTCCGTACTCCACACCTGAACTTACCTGGGTCAGTGATACTATCTACTTCCTCCTCTTCCTCTAGATCTGGAGCAGACACCTCCCTGTTCTCCTCTTCTTCTTTGACACCTCCTCCTCCTCCTCTTTAATACTTATATCCCCCTCTTCTTTGATCTCTTCCTCCTGCTCTTCTCTCATTCCTCTCTCCTCCATCTCATCTTTGACTGCGTTCTCCTCCAACTTCTCTGTGACTGCTCTCTCCTCCACCTCCTCTTTGACTGCTCTCTCCTCCACCTCCTCTTTGACTGCTCTCTCCTCCACCTCCTCTTTGACTGCTCTCTCCTCCACCTCCTCTTTCACTCCTCTCTCCTCCTGCTCTTCTCTCACTTCTCTCTCCTCCACCTCCTCTTTGACTGCTCTCTCCTCCACCTCCTCTTTCTGCTCTCTCCTCCACCTCCTCTTTCACTCCTCTCTCCTCCACGACTGCGTTCTCCTCCACCTCCTCTTTCTGCTCTCTCCTCCACCTCCTCTTTGACTGCTCTCTCCTCCACCTCCTCTTTCACTCCTCTCTCCTCCTGCTCTTCTCTCACTGTTCTCTCCTCCACCTCCTCTCACTGTTCTCTCCTCCACCTCCTCTCACTGTTCTCTCCTCCACCTCCTCTCACTGTTCTCTCCTCCACCTCCTCTTTGACTGCGTTCTCCTCCACCTCCTCTTTGACTGCGTTCTCCTCCACCACCTCTTTGACTGCTCTCTCCTCCACCTCCTCTTTGACTGCGTTCTCCTCCACCTCCTCTTTGACTGCGTTCTCCTCCACCTCCTCTTTGACTGCGTTCTCCTCCACCTCCTCTCACTGTTATCTCCTCCACCTCCTCTTTGACTGCGTTCTCCCCCACCTCCTCTTTGACTGCTCTCTCTTCCACCTCCTGACTGCTCTCTCCTCCACCTCCTCTTTGACTGCTCTCTCCTCCACCTCCTCTTTCACTCCTCTCTCCTCCTGCTCTTCTCTCACTCCTCTCTCCTCCACGACTGCGTTCTCCTCCACCTCTTTCTGCTCTCTCCTCCACCTCTGACTGCTCTCTCCTCCACCTCCTCTTTCACTCCTCTCTCCTCCTGCTCTTCTCTCACTGTTCTCTCCTCCACCTCCTCTCACTGTTCTCTCCTCCACCTCCTCTCACTGTTCTCTCCTCCACCTCCTCTCACTGTTCTCTCCTCCACCTCCTCTTTGACTGCGTTCTCCTCCACCTCCTCTTTGACTGCGTTCTCCTCCACCTTCTCTCACTGTTCTCTCCTCCACCTCCTCTTTGACTGCGTTCTCCTCCACCTCCTCTTTGACTGCGTTCTCCTCCACCTCCTCTTTGACTGCGTTCTCCTCCACCTCCTCTTTGACTGCTCTCTCCTCCACCTCCTCTTTGACTGCGTTCTCCTCCACCTCCTCTTTGACTGCGTTCTCCTCCACCTTCTCTCACTGTTCTCTCCTCCACCTCCTCTTTGACTGCGTTCTCCTCCACCTCCTCTTTGACTGCGTTCTCCTCCACCTCCTCTTTGACTGCGTTCTCCTCCACCTCCTCTTTGACTGCGTTCTCCTCCACCTCCTCTCACTGTTATCTCCTCCACCTCCTCTTTGACTGCGTTCTCCTCCACCTCCTCTTTGACTGCGTTCTCCTCCACCTCCTCTTTGACTGCGTTCTCCTCCACCTCCTCTTTGACTGCGTTCAACTCCACCTCCTCTGTGACTACGTTCTCCTCCACTACCTGTTTGATATTTAGAGTTTAAGTCGGGAGATAGAAACTCGGTAAACAACTTTTCCCATGGTGCCCCAAATTCCCAATGAGTTAATTGTTTACATTTACATTTAAGTCATTTAGCAGACGCTCTTATCCAGAGCGACTTACAAATTGGTGCATTCACCTTATGATATCCAGTGGAACAACCACTTTACAATAGTGCATCTAACTCTTTCAAGGAGGGGGGGGTTAGAAGGATTACTTTATCCTATCCTAGGTATTCCTTAAAGAGGTGGGGTTTCAGGTGTCTCCGGAAGGTGGTGATTGACTCCGCTGACCTGGCGTCGTGAGGGAGTTTGTTCCACCATTGGGGTGCCAGAGCAGCGAACAGTTTTGACTGGGCTGAGCGGGAACTGTACTTCCTCAGAGGTAGGGAGGCGAGCAGGCCAGAGGTGGATGAACGCAGTGCCCTTGTTTGGGTGTAGGGCCTGATCAGAGCCTGAAGGTACGGAGGTGCCGTTCCCCTCACAGCTCCGTAGGCAAGCACCATGGTCTTGTAGCGGATGCGAGCTTCAACTGGAAGCCAGTGGAGAGAGCGGAGGAGCGGGGTGACGTGAGAGAACTTGGGAAAGTTGAACACCAGACGGGCTGCGGCGTTCTGGATGAGTTGTAGGGGTTTAATGGCACAGGCAGGGAGCCCAGCCAACAGCGAGTTGCAGTAATCCAGACGGGAGATGACAAGTGCCTGGATTAGGACCTGCGCCGCTTCCTGCGTGAGGCAGGGTCGTACTCTGCGAATGTTGTAGAGCATGAACCTACAGGAACGGGTCACCGCCTTGATGTTAGTTGAGAACGACAGGGTGTTGTCCAGGATCACGCCAAGGTTCTTAGCACTCTGGGAGGAGGACACAATGGAGTTGTCAACCGTGATGGCGAGATCATGGAACGGGCAGTCCTTCCCCGGGAGGAAGAGCAGCTCCGTCTTGCCGAGGTTCAGCTTGAGGTGGTGATCCGTCATCCACACTGATATGTCTGCCAGACATGCAGAGATGCGATTCACCACCTGGTTATCAGAGGGGGGAAAGGAGAAGATTAATTGTGTGTCGTCTGCATAGCAATGATAGGAGAGACCATGTGAGGATATGACAGAGCCAAGTGACTTGGTGTATAGCGAGAATAGGAGAGGGCCTAGAACAGAGCCCTGGGGGACACCAGTGGTGAGAGCACGTGGTGCGGAGACAGATTCTCGCCACGCCACCTGGTAGGAGCGACCTGTCAGGTAGGACGCAATCCAAGCGTGGGCCGCGCCGGAGATGCCCAGCTCGGAGAGGGTGGAGAGGAGGATCTGATGGTTCACAGTATCAAAGGCAGCCGATAGGTCTAGAAGGATGAGAGCAGAGGAGAGAGAGTTAGCTTTAGCAGTGCGGAGCGCCTCCGTGACACAGAGAAGAGCAGTCTCAGTTGAATGACTAGTCTTGAAACCTGACTGATTTGGATCAAGAAGGTCATTCTGAGAGAGATAGCAGGAGAGCTGGCCAAGGACGGCACGTTCAAGAGTTTTGGAGAGAAAAGAAAGAAGGGATACTGGTCTGTAGTTGTTGACATCGGAGGGATCGAGTGTAGGTTTTTTCAGAAGGGGTGCAACTCTCGCTCTCTTGAAGACGGAAGGGACGTAGCCAGCGGTCAAGGATGAGTTGATGAGCGAGGTGAGGTAAGGGAGAAGGTCTCCGGAAATGGTCTGGAGAAGAGAGGAGGGGATAGGGTCAAGCGGGCAGGTTGTTGGGCGGCCGGCCGTCACAAGACGCGAGATTTCATCTGGAGAGAGAGGGGAGAAAGAGGTCAAAGCACAGGGTAGGGCAGTGTGAGCAGAACCAGCGGTGTCGTTTGACTTAGCAAACGAGGATCGGATGTCGTCGAATTGTTACATGATTAATTTTGAGTAACAATTAAACGTAGTAGGTAATTATTCGATAAATAGCTGTCATCACATTAATGATAGTCACGTCACGACATCATATAATTACATATAGAATCCCTTTTAATTCAATAGCATCTCTGTGGGCCTAGTCATATAATTACATATATACATATAATCACTTCAAAAGGTCTGCTTTATTAGGCTACAGTCGTGAATGGAAAGAGACATCTGTTACACAAAACACCAGAAAGTGTAATGACATTTGGCGATTGTCATTATGCCAGAATTTATGCGTCCACTGCTGTCCACGTGAGTCTTGCATCGGCCACTCATCTCTGCCTTGGCTAAATGTGATGTGGTTAGACGAGAACACTGACATTATGGAGCGTAGGCTACACCACCCGTTAAAGGCCATTGGCTCGTTGTTCATGCCTGACAGGCAGTAGTGATAAATAGTGGTCTACTAGCCTACAGTTTGACATTTTGTTTTAATTATTGTGAAAGGCTCATGTTTTAATTATTGTGAAAGGCTCTTTCTTTAGACCTTTGACAGCAAGGTGGCGATGCTCCACAGGGGACCTTGACAGCTGCACAGAATACTGTCTGGAGCAGTTCCGTCCTCTCAGTTCCCCAGATCTGTGTAGGGCACTGAGTGAATTTGAATGACTGAGGATTACTTTTTTGTGTTGTATGTTGTTTTTCAGATGTTTGAGGGGGTTAAGTTTTTGGTTTTTTCCCTTTTCCATTTTGGATTTCCACCCTTTGTTTTCTGAATCCAGTAGAGGGCAGGAATACAACTTTTCACGCCCTAAAACCCCCCCGAAGAAGACAAAGCTGAAGAAGACAAGGATTTGAGCAAGTATGGGTAACTGCAGCCCAATATGGCGACCGGAGTGTGGGTGTGTCGAAAGGAGTGGGTGTATGGAGAGCGAATCAGCTAATTGGGCAGATTTGTTGCCACTCAAGACCGTTGTACATGGCTGATTGGGCTGCACAACGAGTCAATAAGCCGTAGACTAGTGCACCGGTGTTCTATGGGACTCTCAATCACAGCCAGATGTGATACATCCTGGATTCAAACCAGGGACTGTAGTGACGCCTCTTGCACTGAGATGCAGTGCCTTAGACCGCTGCGCCACTTGGGAGCCCAAATGGTCTGGGGGTAGAAGCTATTGGCCAATCTGGTAGTTTTTGCCATGACACTCCTTTAGTGCCTGTTTAGATAGTTAATATTGATAACCATCTAGTGGTCACCTAGATACATGTACATACATTCGACTCAATGGGGAGGCCATGAATGGCAACAACACTACTGTCCAGCAATGGCGTGAGAAGTAGCTACCTAGTTTCAGGATGATAGTCATAGTCAGCACATGCATACAACGCGTGAAGCAGAGGGGTTGGATTAAACGCATTAGACACATTTCAGTTGAAAATGTGTCCCTTTCCCTTGCACCCATCATCAGTACAAAAACAATTGTTTGTATAAAACTAACAGTGAAATGCGACTCGGACTCATCCTTTGGCTTCAAAACTAAGTCCAAACTCTCGCTGTATATTAGGTCAATGTACAGTATTGCGTGTTAAGAAACGGAAGAAAAAAAACACCTCAATTAAAAACGGAGCGCTTTCGACACCCCCACTCGCCAATACTCCAGTCGGGGGGAGGGGAACAAGGTTAAATAATGACGTTAGTGAAATTCAGGTCGGAGCTCTAGAAAGATGCCCTAGTATCCGACTTGGATGACTGTTCAAAACGATTTTCCAAATCGGAGCGAACGTATTTTGACATTATAACGGTTGCAGAGTTGTCTAATGTGGCAATAGATTGTAAATTACTGGACAAGAGAGGAGATTCGTCAAATGAAATGTCTCCTCTACCAAGATACTGGTGCAGCTAGCTAACGTTAGCTAGTAACAAAAAAAAAAAGCTACCTTTGGCTAGCAGCTAGCTACCTGCAGTAGGCCTAATGTTTACTGTGCGCCATGCAAGCTTTAGTCGCACATTATCCATCAACTCCTAAATTCACATTTAACGTTGAAAAGTCTTTGCTATTAATCGTTTGGGGGAGAAAAGGTTGAGCTCCAGTAGGACTGTAAACTTCCGTTCCGTACTAAAACCGGAAGTTACGTAATATTTGTGCTGCCATCAGGTAGGTGGCTAGCAACTCCGCGTTTTCCAAGTTATAATAAATATATTTATATATGAGACGTGACTTGATACGTTGCTAATTTAAGGATTACTGCCACTACTAGAATGCGAGAATCTAAATAGCTAGAACTCTATGAAAAGGACAGTCACAGAGCGAGCAAGCTAACAGCAGTACTAGCATCGTTAGCATAGGTGGGTGGCTGTTTTGTTTGCTGCAGTGCTGTTAACGTCAGAAGCTGGCCTTTATTGGTGAGTGCTGAAATAGTAGCAACATGTTCACAAAAATAAACAGTGATATTTCCGCCGTTATCATCATCATGTCACCTGTGCCTCCACATATCATTGCTAATTGTAGCCCTCTCTTGTATGTCTGTAAACATCAGTTCTGTAATAACGTCAAACATTATGCCTCTGCCTACCAGCTATATGCTGTGAGTAACTTATCTCCTTTCTGTCACTAGTTATGTTTCCATGAACGTGTCCAGTGATTTGTCGACATTTACAAAGTTCGCATAGAAAATAGATGCGACAGTTGCCTGGAAACCACATTGAATTCTACATCCATCCGAAATTAGCGTTTGAATCAGGAAAGTTTCCTCACGACCTCTACAAGCGAGAATGTTGAATACAAATCTATTTTAAGGTAGGCCTACCGGTTGTCCGTGCAGTTGGTCCTTTTGGCGGTAGGAATGTGAGACACATCGACAGGAAAGTATGTTTACATCAACTTTTGCACAGACACATTAAAATGTAATTGTATTCAACATTCTGGCCTATAGCGGGGCGGCAGGTAGCCTAGCGTTTGACTAGTAACCGGAAGGTTGCAAGATCGAATCCCCGAGCTGACAAGGTAAACATCTGTCGTTCTGCCCCTGAACAAGGCATTTAACCCACTGTTCCTAGGCCGTCATTGATAATAAGAATTTGTTCTTAACTGACTCGCCTAATAAAGTAAAATAGAGGTCGTGAGAGGAAGCGTTCCTGATTCAAAAGCTAATTTCTTGCTGACATAGAATTCTAACCAATTCAATGTTGGGTTTCCAGGCAAATGCGACAATTGCCTGTTATGGTGCGTTTCCATTCAACTATCTTGTCGAGAAAAACAGCTGGACATAATGACTTCACACCTAAAAAAACACTTTCGCTAAAACCTACAGTGTCGAATAAAAATGTGGTTTAAGAGTTTCCATTACCCATTTTGCGCATTAATAAATTGTCGACCGCCTGTATACCCACCTATATGTTTCGTGTCTCAGGTAGCCCGTAAAAGCCTGCATGGATAGAATGCAAGAATTGACTAATATTTGCCATATTCTAATAATTAATGTGACAACATCGCCATGGTCCATGCAGTTCTCTCTAACCTTAGGTGGCACTCTGCCTTCACCCTACATGTTTCAGTGATTAGCTTCTCTAACAACTGGTTCATGTGAACTACAGTCTCGACCCTGTGTTTTAACGTTTAGAAACAACAACCACTGCTACTCTCTGTCATCTATGCATTGTCACTTTAATAACTCTACCCACATGTACATACTACCTCAAATAACCGGTGCCCCCGCACATTGACTCTGTATCGGTACTCCCCTGTATATATAGTCTCCCTATTGTTTTACTCCTGCGGTTTAATTGCTTGTTACTTTTCTCTTATTCTAATCTGTATTTTTTGAAACTGCATTGTTGGTTAGGGGCTTGTAAGTAAGCATTTCACTGTAAGGTGTACATACACCTGTTGTATTCGGCGCATGTGACTAATACGATTTGATAATCATCTCTTGCGATAAGGCTCACGAAACATATGGCCCTTTCATTAGCGAGAAAAAGTTACTTCAAATAAATATACACTTGCTGTAGCAGTTTTGCACAGATTCATACAGCGATGGGTGCCGGTTTGGGCAAGGTGTTATGCTTACACGGAACCCAAACCGGCTGGGCGACACGCAGGTTAAAATATCAAAACAAACTTTGAACCAAATACATTAATTTGGGGACAGGTCGAAAAGCATTAAACATGTATGGTAATTTAGCTAGCTAGCTTGCACTTGCTAGCTAACGTTAATTTGTCCTATTTAGCTAGCTTGCTGTTGCTAGCTAATTTGTCCTGGGATATAAACATTGAGTTGTTATTTTACCTGAAATGCACAAGGTCCTCTACTCCGACAATTAATCCACACATAAAACGGTCAACCGAATAATTTCTAGTCATCTCTCCTCCTTCCAGGCTTTTTCATCTTTGAATTTATATGGTGATTGGCATCTACACTTTCATAGTATTACCACGACAACCGGCAAAACAGTTCGTCTTTCAATCACCCACGTGGGTATAACCAATGAGGAGATGGCACGTGGGTACCTGCTTCTATAAACCAATGAGGAGATGGGAGAGGCAGCACTTGCAGCGCGATCTGCGTCAGAAATAGGCATGACTTCTATTTTAGCCCTTGGCAACACAGACGCTCATTGGCGTCAGTGTGGGTGCAATAATTGAATAACAGATTTCTAAATTTATTTTGCAATGTGCTAGATACGCTTCGAACACACCGACCGTGTCATTGCGCAAAATAGTATGCAGCATCATCTGGATATGTATGCAACCAAAGTTCAACATTCACCTTCTGCTACCATTTCTGTTAAGCCGTCTACACTTACAGTTTGACGCATACGTTCAACGTATGCACAACCAAACGCACTGCAACACGATGCTGCAAGGCAAACGCAACGTTTCATTGTGTCGGTGTGTTCGAAGCATAGCAATGTAGCACAGGTGGTCACCTCTGTTTTCTGTAAACAAACGCTGTAACATGGATATAATATGGCCACGTGGGAACACTAACCCTATGAAGGTGTTTTTTTTTACAAGTTATTTATGTTTCCAAAACGGTACCGCAAGCGATGCATGTTAATGTTTACAACAAGCATCTATGCTCTTAACAAAACTCCCTCGGTCAGAAGATACTATCATAAATTGTCGCAAAAGCAGTTGGCGTCTATGAATGGGGTAAGTGCAATGATGTATATAAACTCTGGATTGCTGATGCTGTGTATGGGCCATTGAGAGGCTTTGAAGCTGATGGTCATCCATATTGGCACTACCTAGTAGGAGCAATTCTCCATAGGAATGAATGGCATTCTACAGTATTTCAAATGTTCAATTACATGTATTTTTGTTTTAGTGAGGACAATAACACTAGTAATCTACTTTAAGGAACATGTTTTGATATATATATTTTCAGATTTAGGTCACATCATTTAAAAGTATGCATTAAAATGTCTGTAATGGAATACATGTCAAAAACGAATGTAGTCATCAATACATGCCTTTCTGTAGCTTCCAAAACATTTTTTACAACGGTGGGAGAGTGTCAAGATGGCGGCATGGTGGCTTCAACACAGCGCCCTCTATTGTCATCTAGTGTGTATATTTACTGTAGATCATTGGGTAACTTGCTCTCCTGTCAATCTTAAATAATTGGATGGTGAAACTTGCCAGCCAACCAGAAAAGCAAGGCAAAGCAATTCAAGGCATTCTTGAAAGTTAAGAAAATCAGTCCTAAAAATAAACAAATTTTATATTCGAAAAAAATGATTTTTCAGGCAGTAGGCATTTAAAATTAAATGTGGAGTTGTATATATTTACGTGATGACATCACGTGCCCCGCGTACCTTCAACATTATCCTGCTATAATTTCTTTGAAAAAAACACTTTCTATCATTTCTCGTAGTAAAGAAAGTTAGGCAAAAGACAAATCTACCCATGTCGAACAGATTGATGTTTAGAAAAGTTCTCCTAGATCTGCCGTTTCCATTACACATGTCGCAATGATATTTTTTTGCGACATTGCTGGGTCAATGGAAACCTGCCTGCTGTCGCCAAAACTAAACATTTCATTTTGTGTGTGTGTGTACGTGCCATCACACCTACAGATAAAGCACCATATATGGATCCTCACATCAGTGTTAAAGACGAACCCACTAGTGATGATGACGTTACACACAGCTGGTGCAACCCTGTCCAGCCCTCACAAATGGACTACAGTCATGAAGGTAAACTAAGGATATGTGTTGTTATGTGTTAATAACATTTAGACTACGTTACCCAGCAGGCTATGCAGGCACGGGAGATGGTTAAAGAATGCCTTGCATGGCTAAACATGGAGTTTTCTAGCTGAAGTATATGTTAATTAAAAGTAGTTAAACCTACGCCCCGGTTTGTCATTATATAAGGAACAGACATAACAGGATATATAACATGATGTTTCCTACTTTAATTAACAGTGTTTAAGAAGTGGGGCAGTGACACTCCTCTCATGTGTTCTGTTTCATTGGGTAGGATAGAGTAGGGAGGAAAGAGTTCTGAAAGAGAAGTGGGCCAGTGACACTCCTCTCATGTGTTCTGTTTCATTGGGTAGGATAGAGTAGAGAGGAAATAGTTCTGAAAGAGAAGTGGGGCAGTGACACCTCTCATATGTTCTGTTTCATTGGGTAGGATAGAGTAGAGAGGAAAGAGTTCTGAAAGAGAAGTGGGGCAGTGCTACTCCTCTCATGTGTTCTGTTTCATTGGGTAGGATAGAGGAAAGAGTTGTGAAATAGAAGTGGACCGCAGCCGTACACATGCTACTGGAGGACACGGTGGTGGGACGTTACTGCCTGAAAACATGTCAGATCTCACAACGGCTGGAGGGGTGTTTAACATACCAGCTAACCACATCATGTGATTTATCAATTTGATGACAGACTGAGCAGTCGATGATGTGGCACGAAACCATTGGTTGTCGCAACGCCTGCGCAGCTAGTCGGGCCGGAACACCACCGACGGTATATTTGTTCTGGAGCCAGCGGCTTAGACCGCTAGAACACCCTAGACCACATGTCTCATTTCCATGTTAAAGGACCCATGAGCACCAACATGTAAAGGTCATAGGAGAATGTCAAATCTGGTGTCAAATGAAAGCTGAGTCTATATTTTTGAGAAATTAAGGCATATACAGTTGAAGTCAGAAGTTTACATACACTTAGGTTGGAGTCATTAAAACTCGTTTTTCAACCACTCCACAAATTTCTTGTTAACAAACTGTAGTTTTTGCAAGTTGGTTAGGACATCTACTTTCTGCTTGACACAAGTAATTTTTCCAACAATTGTTTACAGACAGATTATTTCACTTATAATTCAGTGTGTGTCAGAAGTTTACATGCACTAAGTTGACTGCCTTTTAACAGCTTGGAAAATTCCAGAAAATGATGTCATAGATTTAGAAGCTTCTGATAGGCCAATTTACATCATTTGAGTCAATTGGAGGTGTACCTGTGGATGTATTTCAAGGCCTACCTTCAAACTCAGTGCCTCTTTGCTTGACATCATGGGCAAATCAAAATAAATCATCCAAGACCTCAGTTTAAAAAATTGTAGACCTCCACAAGTCTGGTTCATCCCTGGGAGCAATTTCCAAATGCCTGAAGGTACCATGTTCATCTGTACAAACAATAGTACGCAAGTATAAACACCATGGGACCATGCAGCCATCATACCGCTCAGGAAGGAGACTCGTTCGGTCTCCTAGAGATGAATACTTTGGTGCGAAAAGTGCAAATCAATCCCAGAACAACAGCAGAGGACCTTGTGAAGATGTTGGAGGAAACAGGTACAGAGGTATCTATATCCACAATGAAACGAGTCCTATATCGACATAACCTGAAAGGCCGCTCAGCAAGGAAGAGGCCACTGCTCCAAAACCGCCATAAAAAAGACAGACTATGGGTTGCAACTGCACATGGGGACAAAGATCGTACGGGGGTGGCAGCATCATATTGTGGGGGTGCTTTGCTGCAGGAGGGACTGGTGCACTTCACAAAATAGGTGGCATCATGAGGGAGGAAAATTATGTGGATATATTGAAGCAACATCTCAAGACATCAGTCAGGAAGTTAAAGCTTGGTCACAAATGGGTCTTCCAAATGGACAATGACCCCAATCATACTTCCACAGTTGTGGCAAAATGGCTTAAGGACAACAAAGTCAAGGTATTGGAGTGGCCAACACAAAGCCCTGACCTCAATCCTATAGAAAATTTGTGGGCAGAACTGAAAAAGAGTGTGCGAGCAAGGAGGCCTACAAACCTGACTCCGTTACACCAGCTCTGTCAGGACGAATGGGACAAAATTCACCCAACTTATTGTGGGAAGCTTGTGGAAGGCTACCTGAAATGTTTGACCCAAGTTAAACAATTTAAAGGCAATGCAACCAAATACTAATTGAGTGCATGTAAACTTCTGACCCACTGGGAATGTGATGAAAGAAATAAAAGCTGAAATATATTATTCTCTACTATTATTCTGACATTTCACATTCTTAAAATAAAGTGTGATCCTAACTGACCTAAGACAGGGAATTTTTACTAGGATTAAATGTCAGGAATTGTGAAAAACGTAGTTTTTTAAAAATGTATTTAGCTAAGGTGTATGTAAACTTCCGACTTCAACTGTATACTTTCCCCAACCATTTTATATCCTTAATATTAGGAATAAGCAAAGGTTTGATTTCTGCTCAAACCACAGAGAGGACTCTAGATGTATATCACCCGTTTTAGCATGGACATTGCCATTGAGGGCTTCCACCATTTTTTTAAAATAGTCAACTGGGTGGGGATTCCTATGGGTTGGGAGCATAGAGAGAGATGGAGGAAGCACCTTTGCATGGGCAATCTCCCTTTTGTGAAGTAGTCAATTTTCTTCTTCACGATTGGCTGATCCCTCATGATGACCCGGTTGGACATGAATTCAACAGGAGGGATTAGCCAATGAAGTTGTAAGTCCCACCCAGTTGACTATATTCAAATGGTGGAAGCCCTCAATGGTGCTGCACATGCTAATAAAGCCTTTTGGCCACTATAGGCCTCTATCATTCTCTATGATTGCGAGCGTTCAGCCAATGCACAGAGCATTGTTTTCTTCAAATTGGGTTGCCTATAGTTAGTAAATGGGTTTAAGCTCTATCGCTGCCATCTAGTGGCTACAGTAAATAAATGACAAGACCGCAGCGCTGCAGGTGGCGGGAAATCACCAATATTAGCTTTACACTTTTTTTTTATACATCTCCCATTTGGTATGTTTCTTGTGATGCGGTTCACAGCAGCACTGACAAATGTGTTGACATGACAACTGTGTCAGAGGTTGGAACGACCCCCCCCCCCCTCCCCTCCTTTGTTCCATGCTGGCTGAATACCTAGTTAGCATCGAGCTGACACAGATGAAAGGGGAAACGTAGAAGTATCTTTGCCATAGATGAACAGGGTCCACTTTTCATTATATTTGCTGACACCCTACAGTCACATTTTGTCACCAGTAGAGCAGCTATCTAGCTCACAGGAGGTTGGCGGTACCTTAATTAAGGAGAACGGGCTCGTGGTAATGACTGGAGCGGAATCAGTGGAATGGTATCAAATCTCCAGGTGTTTGATGTCATTCTATTTGCTCTGTTCCTGACATTATTATGAGCCGTTCTCCCCTCAGCAGCCTCCTGTGATCTAGCTATATAAACCACGCCCCTCTGAAAACACGCCTTCTCCGATATTGGTTACAAGGCGGTACTTATTTAAATTAGGTAAGAGAATATCACATTATGGTGATGGCTCCTTAATAATGAATCCAAGTGGGGAAGGGGACCAGTAACTTTATGATCAAACTTCATCTTGGTTACATAAAAAACGGAGGGAGATTTTACCGAAATTCTGTTACCCAACTTTGGATCTGAACAGTTCTTCTAGTAAATGTGTTTTATAATAAAATGTTCAGTGTTAATTGTTAAAATAGAGTGGTATGGTTTGTTAAACTTTGAAATCAATGGTGTTTGTTAGGCATACATTTATAAAGTGAAAAATCTGAGTCTGTGTCATTCCATTACCATGGAAATGCCCTATTGTAACAAACCTAGCTAGTCTTGACAATAAGGCCGGTTAGGCACAATTCACATAACCCCAAAAATTCCCAGAAATCTTAGTTGGAGGATACACAGATTTCCTGCTTCTCACCTGATTCTGAGATTCTTCCAACTGGGATTTTTGTTAAGGGGATTTAGAAATGAACCTAATTCTATTCCATCCCCAGGTGATAAGTCTAAGTTGGAACCAGAGGACCTTCCAGGACTCAGTGAAGCAAGAAAACCAACATTCAATGTGATTGTCAAAGAGGAGGAGGAAGAGGAGGAGGAGGAGGACATGGTTGACCGAAGTTGGGATGAGGAGGAGGAGGAAGATGAGGAGGAGGACATGGTTGACCGAGGTTGTTGGGAACATTAGCAGTTTCATAGTAATGTCGGGTACCATTGTGTTAAAGGCCCAGTTGCGGTCAAAATTTAATTTCTTTGTTTTGTGTCATATTTATACAACAGCTGATGAAACTAACACTGTACAAGTGATATATATATGATCAGTGTTATTTCTTGATAGTAGCTGGTTGAAAATGCCATCTACACCAGGGGTGGGCAGTTCCAGTCCTCAAGGGCCTGATTGGTGTCACAGGACTGGAGTTGCCCACCCCTGATATACACCTAATCAGCAGGTTTTGTATGGGTGGAGTTAATAGACCAATAACAGAGTCCTAAACCTCTCTGCCAATAACAGATAGTTTTCAGGTGACATTTCCCTCCCATTCGGCCCCTCCAATGAGAACCCTCACTCAGACCACTCCCAGACAGAACTAGCAAAATTCTTGCATTACTTTTTTTTTTGTTGCTAAAAAGCTATTTTTGTTTCTTTTTGACAACTTTAGTGGGAAACTATTACAGTAAGGTACTTAATTGTTACCGAGAAATTATTTGATATTCAGTCAGAAATGGCTGCATTGGGCCTTTTAATAGTATATGTCACTTACATTGTGTAGTGACTGCCCGCCCAATGACTACCTGTGTCTTGTCTCTCACTCACACTCACACTTTTTGTTTACTCTAAACTGAACAATTCTAGCCTGGTTAATCCAGACACTAACCAATGTTTTAACCAGGTTAATCTATTCCCTTGTCTGTCTAGGTTCAGACACTGACTACACACCAAGTCCCACTGTGGTAGTGAAGGTGGGAGAACCCAAACCACCAACAAAGAATAAGAACACAGTAAAGAAACTTCACCAGTGCCCCGACTGTGGTAAAACCTTTGAGAGGCTGTCGCGTCTGAAGAGGCACGAGCCATCACACTTGAGGAAGAGCAAGCACCCGTGCCCTGACTGCAACCAGTCTTTTGGCAACCTCTCAGTCCTGAAGAAACACAGGGCAACACACAAGAGCACCGAGAAGCTGACTCACCAGTGTCAACAATGTGGCAAGACGTTTGAGAAGCTATCGCGCCTCAGAAGGTAAGCCAGAACACCAAAGACCCATTTCTGTTCTGTAAAAAGTTCATGGACAATTAACTGTGTAGACAATAACAATAGTGTTCTAATCTAAGGCACCAGCCCGTACACCAGAGGAGAAAGAGGATGGACCACCCGTGTCCTAAATGTGGCAAGATCTTCAAGAAGTTATCCGGCCTGGTTCTGCACGAGCGAGGACACACCGGAGAGAAACCGTTCCCTTGCTCCCAGTGCGGGAAGAGCTTTGCCGACAACCGTCACCGGAAAGTGCACGAGCAGGCTCACCAAGGGAAGCTGGAGAGGCCCCACCGCTGCCCTGACTGCGGGATCTGCTTCCCCAAACCATCCGAGCTTCGACGGCACCAACGCGCGCACACGGGAGAGAAACCGCACCGCTGCCCTGACTGTGGGAAGGCCTATTCCCGGTCAGAGACTCTGAAGAGGCACCTTCTCATCCACACGGGGGAGAGACCTCACCTCTGCACCGATTGTGGGAAAAGCTTCATCGAATTGCAGCAGTTGAAATCCCACCAGCTGATTCACACTGGAGAGAAACCATTCCACTGCCCCGTGTGTGGGAAGGGTTTCTCACAGAGGGGTAACATGAAGGCACACCATCGGACTCACACAGGGGAGAAACTTCACCACTGTGCCGACTGCGGGGCCAGTCTCTCCACATCTTCTAGTTTAAAAGAGCATCAGCTCATTCACACAGGAGAGAGGCCCTTCCAGTGTCTGGTCTGTGGCAAACGCTTTCTGCACATCTGGAGACTCAGAAAACACCAGAAGACACACACCGGACACACATAAGGAAGACGTCTCTGTATGCTTTGAAAGAGCAGCAACTGTAGTGTTGTACTACTACTACTAATATTAATACTACTAATATTAATACTACTAATATTACTACTAGGATTGTGGGTTCAATTCCTGAGACCACCCATACATGAATGTGTGCATACAGAACTGACTGACTGTAAGTTGCTTTGGATAAAAGCATCTGCTAAATGGCTGTTATTATAAATATCAGCAACCCAGAACCAACAAAAATAATTTAATTCACTTTAATAGCTTGCAGTAGGGATCTGCTTGTGAGTATTCAAACTACATATGTGTACAGAGGGGGTGTACTGCAAAGCAGGATCAATTAGTTATCCAGCTAACTTTGATAAGCAACCAGAAATATATCTATTGATTTTTCTGACTAATTAATACATTCAACATTAGATATGCGTTGTTGGTTGAGTCAGTTAAACAAGGCCAATTCCAAGCTTATCTTTCTAAAACAAGAAAAGGTCATATCAGAATATTTCGACAAGCTGGCTAACTCATTGAATCGTCTTTGTAGTTTACCCCTCTGGTCTTCGCCTTGTCCCATTTTAATGAACCCTGAACCATGCTCTTTATACGTATGACATAACCATTTTAATGGTACATTTAATAGTCTTATGTTTTATATGTGTGTGTGTACACATTTTACTGTACTTGTGAGTACCAGAAGTCCTCATGAATAGTAAACTAACTAAAATTCAGAGAAGTACGGACTTTTTGGCAGTCTTCACTTGTAAGAAGGTTATTTTATGCTTAGGGGTTAGGTTTACAGTTAGGGTTAGGGTTAGGGGTTATTGTTTAGGGGTTAGGAAAAATAGGATTTTGAATGGGAATCAATTGTTGGTCCCCAAAACGTCCTGCAATGAAGCCCATTATCTGTAGTCTGGGTACCAGTCTCTTCAGCTAACATCCCACTCCTCGTCATTCCCAAAGAGGCTGGCCTTTCAGCCATAGAGATATGAATAGAAAGGTGTCTACATTCAAGTCAATGATGGCATAATGGGTGGACTGGCAGCCATTTTGAGTGTATCCATGCCAGGAAGTAAAAGCAGGAAGTGTACCCTTTAATCTGTGCTGTGATTTGTTGAGTGAAATAAACTGACGTAAAAAAAAAAAATACATTCCATTGGATGAGCCACATCAGTATCATTTGAATGAACATTTTACATTACCATGGCAACCCAGCATCAGTTGATGGAACATTCCAAAATACCATTAACATTATTGCATCACAATAGAAGGCAGCCGTTATTTGCGAGTGTACCCATGAGTTTGTCAGGGTTAGAGCTTCCAAGCCCATTCTATTCATATTTCTATGCTTTCAGCAATCTGTGTTCAATACGCACTGGATTTACGGTGGAGTTGCTCATTGGTTGTTGGAAATAACATTCATATTTTCCATGACAACATGTCGAGCCTCAAAATTAAAATACAAAGTAAAAACAACATTTAGCTGTTAGCTAGGCAAGTTGTTATTTTTAGGTTTAAAAATCTAAACTGAGGTTTTGTGGTTGGTATTGAAGTAGGTATTTAGTTCATTTAAATTCCAGTCATTTCAGTACACTGAAATGTCAATACTTTTCAATGAGGGAAATGTGGAATTGGAATTGTGTTTACTTTCTGAATGGACTGGACTTGACCCCAACCCTGCACAAAAGCCCATTTTTGTCCTCGAGGCTTCCACACGTTGACTTTTTTTTATTCCATTGAGGCCCCCATTATTATCCAAATAATGGCCATTCTGCACAACAAAAACATTCAGACAGGCCCACCCACTGGGCTAAAGATGGACTAGAGTCTAGTCACTGTTGCCAATCGACCCTATATTATAGGCTACCATTGCCTTGCCCCAGTCATTCTATAAGTATACAATGATATACTTTGTATGGTAGGGTATACTTTATTCTGTAGACACTAGGATATACTCGTGATAGGTTACATTTTGATTCTACTAGATTCTAGGATATACTCTGACAGTTAACATTATGATTCTAGAATGTATTCTGATAGGTTACATTATGATTGTACTAGATTCTAGGATATACTCTGATAGTTTACTGCCTAGAAGGCCAGCACCCCGGAATCGCCTCTTCACTGTTGATGTTGAGACTGGTGTTTTGCGGGTACTATTTAATGAAGCTGCCAGTTGAGGACTTGTGAGGTGTCTGTTTCTCAAACTAGACACGCTAGTGTACTTGTCCTCTTGCTCAGTTGTGCACCGGGGCCTCCCACACCTCTTTCTATTCTGGTTAGAGCCAGTTTGCGCTGTTCTGTGAAGAGAGTAGTACACAGCGTTGTACGAGATCTTCAGTTTCTTGGCAGTTTCTCGCATGGAATAGCCTTCATTTCTCAGAACAAGAATAGACTGATGAGTTTCAGAAGAAAGTTCTTTGTTTCTGGCCATTTTGAGCCTGTAATCGAACCCACAAATGCTGATGCTCCAAATACTCAACTAGTCTATAGAAGGCCAGTTTAATTGCTTCTTTAATCATCAGGACAACAGTTTTCAGCTGTGCTAACATAATTGCTAAAGGGTTTTCTAATGATCAATTAGCCTAAAATGATAAACTTGGATTAGCTAACAAAGTGCCATTGGAACACAGGAGTGATGGTTGCTGATAATGGGCCTCTGTACGCCTATGTAGATATTCCATTAAAAAATAGTCTGTTTCCAGCTACAAAAGTCATTTACAACATTAACAATGCGTACACTGTATTTCTGATCAATTTGATGTTATTTTAATGGATTAAAATAATGCTTTTCTTTCAAAAACAAGGACATTTCTAAGTGACCCCAAACTTTTGAATAGTGGTGTATATTTAAATAAATCCTACAAAGCCACTAAAGGAGTCCAGAATATTGTTTAATTACAAATACAACCTGTGATCCAGCTGGAAACATAAAGGACAAGATCATATCAGAGATGTTTATATCGACTTCATCGCTAGAATGTCAGACCGTGATCTCATGACCAGTGTCTGTTCATCCTGGTCCTGGGGACCCAGAAGGTTCACATTTCTGTTTTTGCCCAACACACTACACAACTGCTTCAACTAATCAACTCAACATTAAGCCTTTGATTATTTGAATCAGGTTTGTTAATGTGCCACTTTCCCCAGGAGGACCTGGATTAGGAAACACTCACTGCTCTAGAGTTGTGTTTCCCAAACTCGGTCCTGGGCATCCCAAGGGGTGCACCTTTTGGTTTTTGCCCTGGCACTACACAGCTGATTAAAATACAGCTTCATGTTAAGTTGATTGTTTGAATCGGCTGTGTTGTGCTCGGGCAAAAACCAGAAGGTGCAACCCTTGGGAGGCCCAGGACTGGGAAACACTACTCTAGACATTCACTTCTATTTTGGTTTGGTGTCAGTTTGTCCACAAGAGGGTGACACACTACCAGAGAACAAGGGAGAATACGCAATGGGCTGGGCTGGGCTGGGATGAGATGGGCTGGGATGGGCTGGGATGAGATGGGCTGGGATGGGCTGAGATGGGATAGGCTGGGCTGGGATGGGATGAGATGGGCTGGGATGGGCTGGGATGAGATGGGCTGGGATGGGCTGAGATGGGATAGGCTGGGCTGGGATGGGATGAGATGGGCTCCTGATAACTGAAGCTCTGTGCTAGCAGGCTTCATTATGTTCCAGTCGGCTGGCTGCACATAGATTCACGGTGTCCAAAAATGCACCCTTCGATGGTAAGAACCATTTTAAAGGAAAACTGACGATGACTGTTTCTGAGCTGAAAATGTCAAGTAGAATTCTGACAGATGACACGTGATCCTGTATAAATCCTACTTCCATACGTCTGTAATAATACTTCATGTCCACCGGTTCCAGAGCTGTCTAAATGTGAATCAGTCAACAACAAAGTCAGTTCAGTTAGTAAGGGGTAAGCATGTTGGCAATACATCAACTCTGCTGCTGGCCACTCTGGAGGGGCTCACGCTCACTGAAGAACAGCTGAAGACGTTTCAGACATACCTGACTAGTGTCCAGCTGCCTGACTGAGAGCCAGTTGGAGAACGCTGACAGACAGATCACATTGGATCAGATGGTGGACAACTACAGCCCTGAGAGAGCTATGGGGATCACACTGATGATCCTTAGAAGGATGAACCGACATGATGTAGCAGAGAAGTTAGAGAGAGATTACAGACACAGAAGAAGTAAAACTTAAGATAATGTGTCAAACTTTCCTTCAAACAAAGACGACATGATTTAAAAAGATGATTGTAGAGGAACGGGACAATGTCATATGAAAAATATACCATTATCTCTCTTCACTTCTTTAGCAGTATCTATCACAGCAACAAGATGGTGGAGAGACTCATCAGACACTGGTAATGATGAAGAGAGAGAGAAGAAACTGGAAGTTCTAGAGTCTGGGACTGACCGGCATCGGGCAGGAAAGACACTGGCATCACAAAGGATGAAGATTTACTGGTCCCGGTGAGGAGGAGAGGGGATGATTGGGTTCACACTATCCACATACTGCTCTGGTGATATATACAGTAGCCTGCACAATCATTGCCATCCCCAAAGTCCTCTGAAAAGTCAGAGTATTGTATAAACTCTCCAAAAACATTCCTTACCTCTGGATACTTCAACTGGTGACTATCCAGGAGATTAAAGAAAAAGGAGCATTCTGTTGCTGGGTAGATCTGAGAGATTTATTGATGGGACATACTAACAGGATGCATGTTTTTTGCGATTTCAAGTCCCTCAGTCGAGTACCTGATTCCCTTTTTAGTTTAAGCTGGGCTGAAACGAGTTTCGGTATACTATTTTCCTTTGTAATAAACTCTCATCTCTGCTAGTTGTCCAGACAAAATATCCACAGGAAATATATTGTTATACAGACTTCATCATTTCACGTAACGTCAGAGTAGAAGTCCTGCATATGTGTGTACAAGCAAGTGATGCAGAATAGGCATATGTGAAATACTTTTGACATGAGGTGAAGCAATGAAGAAAGATACCTGCAGACTCATTATGTGTGTCTGTCTGTCTTCTGTAGTCTACTCACCCTGTGTGTGTTGTTTGTAGTCAAAAATAGTTTTTTCCGGAGTGAAAGGTCAAGCTCCCTCCTGCTGCCTTCATCGTCCTCATCATTCCAGCCTGTTGACGATTCCATGGATCATCTCACCATCAGGACACCTCTCTGTCTCTCACCTTCACATCTCTCCTCTCCACGTCTCACATTCATGTGAGTCTCCTCTCCACGTCTCTCCTCTCCAGTCAGTTAAGAACACATTTTTATTTGACAACATGTTTGAATTGACGTGTCTTATTATAATATGACAACATCTATTAATTGCATAGTGAGTTTACTCTACTGTATTAATTTCTATCTAACATGCATTACATTTTTTAGGCTGACTCTCTTTCTCTCTCTCATTCCTCCCTCACAGCATCACATGCCCATGGCTCCACATCTTCCCCATCACACATTACATTGTAATTTCATGAGGAGGGACAGCGGAGGGAGAGAGGAGGGACAGCGGAGGGAGAGAGGAGGGACAGCGGAGTGAGAGAGGAGGGACAGCGGAGGGAGAGAGGAGGGACAGCGGAGGGAGAGAGGAGGGACAGCAGAGGGAGAGAGGAGGGACAGCGGAGGGAGAGAGGAGGGACAGCGGAGGGAGAGGGGAGGGACAGCGGAAGGAGAGAGGAGGGACAGCGGAGGGAGAGAGGAGGGACAGCGGAGGGACAGCGGAGGGAGAGCGGAGGGACAGCGGAGGGACAGCGGAGGGAGAGAGGAGGGACAGCGGAGGGAGAGAGGAGGGACAGCGGGTGGAGGGAGAGCGGGCGGAGGGACAGCGGAGGGAGATTTCGAAAATGTTAAATAAACGATGTTGTATTAGCTAGGCTAATAAAATGAGCTGCTAATGTGGTTCGCTATCTAGCCAACTTTACATACTGTATAGATAGCTAGCTAAGTGAATTAAATATCACCAGCTAACTAACTTCATATTAGCTAGCTACCTTGATGTATTTATCACTGTAAAAAAACAACACTCCTAATGCATTTGTAGGTAGCTAGCTAACAGTCATGGAGGAGAGTGAAAGGATAGCAGCCCCAACTGTCAAAGTGAGAGAGTAGGCTATTCTGGATAGGGCAGGTATTTGTGTGTAGTTCCAGTCCCTAGAAGTGAGGACGGAGATAATAGTAACATAATATTCAGTGCGGTCAAATTTTAGTATAATCAAGTCTGTTTCTTATGAGGTTTTCAGTCCTCAGATACAGAGAGCTGTGAAAGCCTGTCTGCAGATGAAAAAGTCCCAATGAAGAGTAGAGGTTCTCAGTCCTGGTCCTGGGGACTCAAAGGGGTGCACATTTTTGTCTTTGCCTTAGCACTACACAGCTGATTCAAATGATCAACTCATCAAGCTTCACGTGGTATTTGTATATTAATTTGTGATGCTATCCTTGATATGATCCTGCTATTGTCACATGCTACACATGAACATGTGTGTGCACATGCATCTATCAATCCAATGTTATCATGATTTGTTATCAGGGATATTATACTTTAGTAATCCACAATGACCTGGTGATGTAAAAGTCTAATGACATTATCTTCCATATTCCTACAAATACCTTGTAACTGGAGATTCCTTCAAAACGATTGCATACAGTTACCGTGTAGGGCACTGCAAGGTTGGGTGACCAGGGCCATCTGGGACTGCCTTCTGGAGGAATTCAGGTGTGTGAAGGCTACCTGTGTCCTGCATAACTTCATGCGGATGGACACGAGGACCAGGAGGGGATCTGCAGCTCGCAGCCGTGTGCCAGAGGAGAAGTCTGCTGCTCTGCTGGATGTTTCAAGGATGGGGTCCAACAACGCAGCAAGAGGTAATCCGTGTGCGGGAGATCTTCACCTCCTCCTTTGAAGAGGGTGCTGTTCCCTGGCAACACCATAGACTACACTATGCACAACCAAAGGCTCTTTGAAGAGCCATCCATATTGCAAGAAGAGTATTCTTCCATTTACTTAGCTATGTTACCTGCAGTTATTCAATTCCCAGTTTCTCTCCCTTCGATTTCTACTTCTCAGGTGAGGGTGCTGTTTAGGTAAGGGTGTGATGTGTGTAAAAAAACAAAAACAGGCTATTTTAAGTCACCCATATTGAAAAGAAATTAACAATTAGACACCCTATAACCCACACCTACACACTCATGTATCAATCTGATTGATGGACTATGTTGTGCAGTAAGCAGGCTCAGTTGTATAACTGTGACTCCTTCCACCTTCAAAGAATAGGCAAGAGGGCCAACCATGGAGAATAGTAAGACACTTCATTATTTCTATAACTATGATGTATTGTTTATCCTCGTCTGTCTGTGCATGTTTTTCAGCATAGAGTACTCTGCAACCACTTAGTGTAGACGCCAGGTGAGGCCACATACAGATTCCTGTTGAACACGGTCTCTTTAACTACATTATTTTCTCAATAACAGTCTCTCTCCTTCACTTCATCCCTCTCTCTTCTCCCTAAATCCTCTAGGTTATATCAGCTGTTAGGTTATATCAGCTGTGTCGGTGAACCCCGCCCACATCTGAACTGGCTACATAGAGGGCACAGCATGATCAGAGGTGAGAGGTCACTTGTTCAGGTCAACAGGAAGTATTATTAAAGAGATGCTTTACATTGAAATAAAGATAGAGATGCAGTAGTCCCAGAGTTAATGATCCAAGGTCAGTTTTGCATTTCACCTCCTGATTATTATGATGACTAACAATGTTAGAATAAAAAATGTAAAACAAAGGCTTAAACATGCTCTCTCTCTCTCCATCTGTCTCGTCTGCAGATATGTTTTCATGTGAGAGGATGCCAACCCCCAGTCCCATCAGCCACCTCACCCGCTTTTAAGATAACCTTCAGGCCGACTAGAGACACTATTATGTAATTGTGATGAACTGAGAGAATATTTGGGTAGCACTGTGATTCATTATCATATGCATATGCTTTCTTCCCTACTCTTCTGTTCTTACCTCTTTCCCTTTCTGTCTTCTACACCTCTCTCGCCACCTCCTTTCTTCCTCTTTTTTTATAATGCACACCATATGTGCATTGAAGTACAGATTGAACTTGTATTTATTATATATGTATTTATAACACTTGGATAATGAACTTCTTTCAATAAAGCATTTCACATTCTCTACTCATTTGATGAAATACTACACCTATCCTGTGTTTATCAGATCAATGCAGATGAAGGGCATTAGATATTGAGATGAACTGGCTTTAGAGTATTTACATGATGCATAGGAAGTGTAGTGTACTGCTTTTTTAAAATTATATTTCTGTAAATATGAATATCAGATCAGCCTTTTACTAGTTAAATCCTGTTTCTAGTATATTAGTTACAGTGTGTAACCATTGATGTCATACTCCTGGTATTGGATATGACTGAAAAATAAATCTCAAAGACATTCATACCTGAAATGCACCTTTATTTGCCATGGTAGAGTACATGATCAGTGAATATATTAAATGTACAGGCTACAATGTGGGGATCTCATGCATGGCAATAACTACATGTATATACGACTTGCCTCCTTGCACAAAGTTATATTATTTTCTACTCAATCCATAGGCTTCTTTAATGTCATTCAGACTGTTTTGAAGTTGATACAACCGGCTATGATAGCTGAGGTTCATAGCTAGGTTCTGAACAAATATGTATACCAAACGTTTGGGTCCATACACAGATCAGCAAGGTAGCTAGCTACACATCCATAGGCATACAGGTATTTTTATCCTCCACTGGACAATAAGCAAGAACATAGCTACGTTATTTCATCTATCTGCATTGCATGGCAAATATCAGCAAGGCAAGCTTACACAATTGAAGCTACATTCAATTTGCAGTAAATGCTTTAGCTAGCTAGATTATTTACAACCACTGTTTCACAAGACGACAGCCTGGTTTGCTAGTTGTTTCAGGAGTCCCTAAAACATTAAACAACTAGAATTAACGTTACAATTTCATACTCATGTCGACACCCATAAAGCTAGCCAGCTAGCTGGCTAATGTTAGCTAGTCAGCTGGCTTGCTAAATCGCAATTTTCGCAAATGAAATTTATGATAAAAAATATGCATAATCGTTTGTCTCTACATTAACTAACATATTCCTCCCAACTGTTGTAAGAAATTGTATAAGATACTGGTAGCTTGTTTTAACCACTTCTCAACATAAGCTATACTTGGCACAACATGCACCCATCCCCCACTATACCCCCACACTTTGTACCCTATTAAGTAACCACAGACCCACACACTCAACCCTCCCCCATGAATAGGCCCCTGTTAAAACAGACGCACATGCATTCTGCTCAAGGATGAGACTTTAAGACAAAGAACTGTGGGAAGGGCCAATGGAAACGTCGACATCAGGCCGAACAGGACTACCCACGACCCAGATCGACCAATCGGAAGGCCAGACTACCAGATCAACCTACTTTGCTTGTTGCCTATATAAGCTGTATGAACTGTTTTAGAGGGCTCTCTTCCGACGATTCCATACGAGTCAGACAGAAGGAGCCGTGCTGCACGATTTACTAAGATATTTTTACATATTAATAAACGGCCTTATTATATAATTATCCACCTCGTCCTATGTCTCTACTTGATCTCCTGTCTCCAGTAAACGTTTTACTAACACTGTACATTTTTTTGTTGCATGATTCGTTACGACGTTATAATCACTTACATTTGCGTCCATCCTAATATTTTTGTCAGCCATCTTTGCTGAAGAAAGACTCCAGCCTTCGGTCGCATAGCGTCAAATTCCTCATGGGAACCACTCGATATGATTGGTCATCGCCCAGCGGTCGCCGCTGGTGATTTGCATAAAGTTGGAAAAAGTTTATATTTTTCACCGCCCAAAGGTCCCCGCCCTCTCCGTTTCTCACCGCTTTCCTTCCATTAAAATGAATGGGAAGTGGTGTTTCACCGCGCGGCATCCTGTGCTTGCCGGAGACAATAGGGAGATTACACCACAGGATGGGCTGGGCTGGGCTGCTGAAAACTAAAGGAAACTGTAGCGCTCTGCTATCAGGCTTAATTATTTACAGTCAGCTGGCTGCGCCTGTAGTGTATGAAAATGGATGGATTCAGGGTAAGAAAATAGTTTAACGGATAACTGAGTATGCAGTTCTTTCATGGATATTATATTTATATGTAAATATCGCGGGAAAATTTTGTTTTTAATAAACAGTACAGTCGGCTAAATTGTATCAATTTCATATTTAATTTAGACCAACACGGAAGTGCGAGATTGACTGGATCAAAGTAATGGGAATAATGGGGAAAAGTGACTTGCTTGAGGAAATGCAACGACATGTGATGTAATAGTTCATAGGCCTACATTAAAATGTCTAGGTTATAATCTAGCTATGAATTCATAGTAGTATCTGCACGCCATTCATTTGCACGCCATTCGAAGGACTGAATAAGGCTGAAATATGTTAGAATCTGCATTTCAATCGCAAACCATCTCATTCAAGAGATGTTGGCAAGAGACAGTGTTCTCAACAACGACTGTTTCATCCATAAAGTTGTGTGTGTGTGTGTGTGTGTGTGTGTGTGTGTGTGTGTGTGTGTGTGTGTGTGTGTGTGTGTGTGTGTGTGTGTGTGTGTGTGTGTGTGTGTGTGTGTGGTGTGTGTGTGTGTGTGTGTGTGTGTGTGTAGGAGGTAGCTGCCTCTGAGAAGGAAAGGAAGCCAGCAGGGGAGGAGAGTGAAGAGCCTTCCAGCGAACTCCCCAGCACCTCTTCTGGAATGTGAGTGGACATAGAGGATATTATCTACCTGGTGCAGACAGGGACACCCCTTAGAGTATATTATCTACCTGGTACAGACAGGGACACCCCTTAGAGTATATTATCTACCTGGTACAGACAGGGACACCCCTTAGAGTATATTATCTACCTGGTGCAGCCAGGGACACCCCTTAGAGTATATTATCTACCTGGTGCAGCCAGGGACACCCCTTAGAGGATATGAGCGGACATAGAGTATATTATCTACCTGGTGCAGTCAGGGACACCCCTCAGAGTGGACATAGAGTATATTATCTACCTGGTGCAGCCAGGGACACCCCTTAGAGTATATTATCTACCTGGTGCAGCCAGGGACACCCCTTAGAGGATATGAGTGGACATAGAGTATATTATCTACCTGGTGCAGTCAGGGACACCCCTCAGAGTGGACATAGAGTATATTATCTACCTGGTGCAGCCAGGGACACCCCTTAGAGTATATTATCTACCTGGTGCAGTCAGGGACACCCCTCAGAGTGGACATAGAGTATACTAGTCCAGGGTGTGAATTACAGGGCTCAGCTCCCCTGAATAAGACGTTAATAAGACATTAACTCCCTTAAATGCAACAAAAGTCAAACTTTTCTACTCTATGTAGAATAGGCAACAAGAGAACATTTAAATTAAAACGGACTCAACCTTTGACCATTAGAAAACAAATAAATAAGGCTATGAGTAGACCGTCTCCCTGTCCACAAATGGTATACTGTAGAATTCTATAGAATTTGGTTCTGTCCACTCAGTAGTGCTGGATTTCTACATCAGCTGAGCTGCTTTAAATATTACATAGATATTCAAATCAAATGTATTGGTCACATACACATGGTTACCAGATGTTATTGCGAGTGTAGCAAAATGCTTGTGCTTCTAGTTCCCGACAGTGCAGTAATACCTAACAAGTAATGTAACAGTTCCACAACAACTACCTAATACACAAAAATCTAAGTAGGGATGGAATAAAAATATATACATATATATAAATGGATGAGCCATGGTCGTGCGGCAAAGGCAAGATGCAATAGATGGTATAGAATACAGTATATACATATGGGATGAGTAATGCAAGATATGTAAACATTATTAAAGTGGCATTATTAAAGTGACTAGTGATCTATTTATTAAAGTGGCCAATGATTTCAAGTCTGTATGTAGGCAGCAGCCTCTCTGTGTTAGTGACGGCTGTTTAACAGTCTGATGGCCTTGAGATAGAAGCTGTTTTTCAGTCTCTCGGTCCCTGTTTTGATGCACCTGTACTGACCTCGCCTTCTGGATGGTAGCGTGGTGAACAGGCAGTGGCTCGGATGGTTGTTATCCTTGATGATCTTTTTGGCCTTCCTGTGACATCAGGTGCTGTAGGTGTCCTGGAGGGCAGGTAGTTTGCCCCCGGTGATGCGTTGTGCAGACCTCACACTACCCTCTGGAGAGCCTTGCGGTTGAGGGTGGTGGAATTGCCGTAAAAAGGTGGTGATACAGCCGGACAGGATGCTCTCAATTGTGCATCTGTAAAGGTTTGTGAGTGTTTTAGGTGACAAGCCAGATTTCTTCAGCCTCCTGAGGTTGAAGAGGCGCTGTTGCGCCTTCTTCACCACGCTGTCTGTGTGGGTGGACCGTTTGAGCTTGTCCGTGATGTGTACGCCAAGGAACTTAAAACTTTCCACCTTCTCCACTACTGTCCTGTCGATGTGGATAGGGGGGTGCTCCCTCTGCTGTTTCCTGAAGTCCACGATCTTCTTTACCGGTAGAGAATAGACTAATACAGAATGTGAATTACACCTGGAGGATCTCCATTCCATTGACTTTATTCAAGGCTTTACTATGAGCCGTCCTCCCCTCAGCAGCCTCCACTGGGTTCTTCCTAGGTTCCTGCCTTTCTAGGGAGTTTCTTCCCAGTCACTGTGCTTCTACATCTGCACTGCCTGCTGCTTGGGGTTTTATGCTGGGTTTCTATGTAAGTACTTTGTCACAACTGCTGATTTATAAAAGGTCTTTATAAAATACATTTGATTGATTTGCTATAGACACTGGTAACTTTGAATATGTGAGTCTACTGGTCTGGTGATGGAGAGATAATCAACTTTAAAAGTGGTGAATTGACCCTCTAACATCTCTTCTATACCTCTATTGCATCATCCTCATGAACTGAGTGAAATAAATGTAGAACAGTGAAGTGACCACAGCATGTAGTGTTGGTGTAGGGGAACAGGGAAGTGTGTGACTGTTTCCTGTGTTCAGGTTGACCCGGTCTGAGGAGGAGTGTTGTGATCTGGAGACTGAGATCTCTAGGCTGGAGGGGAACCTGGAGGTGCTGAAGGTAAGACTAGTGGTCATGTCTAAAGTCAATGTGAGCAAATCACATACAATAGATCACAGTAATCTCTGAAGAATACTGTGTGTGTTTGTTTATGGGTGTGTGTCGCAGGCAGAGGCCAACAGGGATGAGCAGTCTGCCAGCACCTCTTCTGGAAGGTGAGTGGACATAATAAAAGTATTATGAGTCTGATATTAACAATTCTACCATAACAGATTTTATTACATCATCCTCATGACCTGTGAAATTAAAATGGAACAGTGAAGTGACCACAGCATGTGGTGGTGCTGTAGGGGAACAGAGCAGTGAAGTGACTGTTTCTTGTGTCCAGTTTGACCCTGTCTGAGGAGTGTCGTGATCTGGAGACTGAGATCTCTAGGCTGAAGGACAAGCTGAGGTTCATGAAGGTAACACTAGAGGTCATGTCTGAGAGGTCAAATGTCATTGTGATTAAACCACATAGATCACAGCCAAATACTGTGTGTGTGTGTGTGTGTTAAAGTTCCTAATGTAATCTATTTCATGATATGAGAATATTCCTAAGAATATTAATATATTCATGTTCTTTATTTTATATCAGTAGTCAGTTTTTCTATTCCTTCCTCGCCTTTGTTGTTTAGAGAACGTTGGATGTTCCAGCTCTGCTACTGACCACTCTGGAGGAGATGAACCCACACGAGCTGAAGACATTTCAGTGGTACCTGTGTTGGGCCTGGCTACCTGGCTGTCCTCCAATCCCAGAGAGCCAGCTGGAGAACACTAACAGACAGGTCACAGTGGATCAGATGATGAAGAGATACGACCATGAGAGAGCTGTGAAGATCACACTTGTGAACCTGAAGTGGATGAATCGAGTAGACCTAGCAGAGAAGTTAGAGAGAGATCACACTGGAGGTAACATAACAACAATGTACATCAATCTATACATCACCATCACAGTTCAGTGTAGGTCCAACCAGAAAGAACATTCAACTGACTTCATAATAACATTCAGCAGACCCCTCTTTTATAATGTGTATTCATGATGTATCCAGGTGACCCCATTATGATTAAACAACAATCCAACATTCATTACATTCCATACATACAATCACCAATACAGTAGGGAAGATTTCACAAACAGATGAGACTTTCTAATCATGACTGTATATCTCTTCCTGAGCTTCCTAATCTGGAAGATGAACCAGAATAATCTGGCAGAGAAGTTAGAGATCAGAGAAGTAGGATTATAGACAAGAACCCTAACTGACTCTCTATCCCCCCTCCTGTCTTCCCCTCTATTTCCCATGTTTCTCCCTCTTTCTCAGGTACTGCCTCACCCTCTCACTTGTCCTTATTCCAACTCAGGCCCATATCATTCTGTTACCCTTCATGGCCTCCTTTCGCTCCAGCTCCACCTCCTTCCTTCCCTGGTTCGTCTAAGGAGTTGTTGTCGTTAGATTCTGCTGGTAGCTCAGGACAGCTCATCTCACAGGTAAGAGGACGGTTAGAGAAGTGTAGGACCACTTCTACCCTCATATGTTACATCACCTGTACTCACTGTTATAGTCAGTTCTACAGGTCTACCCTCATATGTTAAACACCTGTACTCACTGTCATAGTCAGTTCTACAGTTCTACCCTCATTTGTTACATCCCCTGTACTCACTGTTATAGTCAGGTCTACCCTCATATGTTAAAACACCTGTACTCACTGTCATAGTCAGTTCTACCCTCATATGTTAAACACCTGTACTCACTGTCATAGTCAGTTCTACCCTCATATGTTACTTCACCTGTACTCACTGTCATAGTCAGTTCTACCCTCATATGTTAAAACACCTGTACTCACTGTTATAGTCAGTTCTACAGTATGAAATGATACAGTACACACATACACTATGAGTGGTGGGGGTCAGGCGGCATCCCTCCACACACCATCAGACAAAAAAAGCTGTGAATCAAATCAAAGTTTATTTGTCACATGCGCCGAATACAACAGGTGTAGACCTTACAGAGAAATGCTTACTTACAGACTCTAACCAACAGTGCAATTTTTAAGTAAAAAATAGGTATTAGGTGAACAATAGATAAGTAAAGAAATCAAAACAACAGTAAAAAGGCAATGAAAAATAGCATTAGCGAGGCTATATACAGTAGCGAGGCTATATACAGTAGCGAGGCTATAATAATAGTGAGGCTATATACAGTAGTGAGGCTATACAAGTAGCGAGGCTATATACAGGCACCGGTTAATCGGGCTAATTGAGGTAGTATGTACATGTAGGTATGGTTAAAGTGACTATGCATATATGACAAACAGAGTAGCAGTAGCATAAAATATATTCCTGTATCACGTTGTTTGTATGTGTGTGTGGCTATGTTCATGTTCTTTATTTTATATCAGTAGTCTGCATTTCTATCTTATCATCTTTGTTATTTTAGAGACCCTTCATGTTGGGTGTTCCAGCTCTGCTGCTGACCACTCTGGAGGAGCTCACTGAAGAACAGCTGAAGACATTTCAGTCTCACCTGACTAGTAGCCAGCTGCCTGACTGTTCTCCCATCCCAGAGAGTCAGCTGGAGAACACTGACAGACAGGTCACAGTGGATCAGATGGTGAAGAGATACGACCCTGAGAGAGCTGTGAAGATCACACTTATGACCCTGAAGTGGATGAATCGAGTAGACCTAGCAGAGAAGTTAGAGAGAGATCACACTAGAGGTAACACAGCAACATGATAGATCGATCACTACACGATCAGTTCCATGATGGGATATTGGCTGTGTCCAAAATCTGTCTTTCCTAATACTTACTAATACTACATACTGTGTACTAATCATACTACATACCATTTAGAACGTACTGGTTAGTAACAACGAATACAGGAAGCAGGGAATATCAACATACTGCTCCTCATACTGTGAAGGTGTCATCTAATGCACAACTGCGTTGAATCCCGCCATTTGTTAATTTAGTTAAAGCCCCTCCCCTTATCTGATTATCAGCTGTTGACAATCACCATTCTCTTCCTCAAAGGTGTGCAGCGAATTCTACTAGATTAATGAGTATGACATCCTGGCATTTAAAGCATAGTTGATTTTCTAAATTTCACAAACTATCAAACTTCCTATTTTCACATACCTGAAATGCCTTTAGAGAGTAAGTACAGTATGGGTATTTGGACATGGCAATTGAGTAATAGGGATTATATTCACACAAAGATCACCCCAGATTGTTAACATTTAGTTTTAGTAATGTTATAATATAGGATCAAAGTTAACCAGCTAATATATATATATATATGTATGTATCTCGCTCGCTCTCGCTCAGGGAGCCCCTATGCCCACATACCTCCAGGGAGTCCCTCTGGTCACTCAGGCTCTTATCACAAATCAATATTTTCATCCATAACGCCAGATTCCAGGCCTGTCTGCTCCCAAGCCCTCTATCCACCCAGTGTTGTCATGGAGAAGCCTTACAGGTTCCTTCCCTCCTCAGTACAGCACAGCTTACAGGTGAGAGGACTGGTGCACATGTACAACACGCTAACATCCTCTCATTAGAAAATATGATCTGTCAGAGAAATTAGGATGTTTGTATGTGTGTGGCTATATTCATGTTCTTTATATCAGTAACCAGTACTTCTATTCCTTCTTTAAATCTTGTCACCTTTTTAGAGACCCCAAATATTGTCTGTTCCAGCTCTGCTGCTGACCACTCTGGAGGAGCTCACTGAAGAACAGCTGAAGACATTTCAGTCTAACCTGACTAGGGGCAAGCTTCCTGACTGTCCTCCAATCCCAGAGAGACAGCTGGAGAACACTGACAGACAGGTCACAGTGGATCAGATGGTGAAGAGATACGACCATGAGGGAGCTGTGAGGAACACAGTGAGGATCATGAGGAGGATGAAGCGGGTAGACCTAGCAGAGAAGTTAGAGAGAGATCCCCCTGGAGGTAACATAACAATAATGTACATCAATCTATACATCACCATCACAGTTCAGTGTAGGTCTAAGTTGGTTGGGGGAGTTATAGGAGGACAGGCTCATTGTAATTGCTTAAACGAAGACAACATGATGTAGATTGATAATTGTAGATAAACAGGAAAATGTAATGAGACAATAACACCATTATCTCTCTTCACTTCTTTAGTAGTATCTATCACAGCAACAACATGGTGGAGAGACTCATCAGACACTGGTAATGATGGAAAGAGAGAGAAGAAACAGGTCCGTCCGGCTAGAAGTTCTAGAGCCTTGGACAGAGAGGCAGCAGGTAGCAAAGACACTGGAATCACAAAGGACAAATATGAACTGGTCACGGTGAGGAGGAGAGGGGATGTTTAGGTTAACATAGCCCACACCTGGTAAAAGACACGGAGACAGATAGACTGACAGAAAGAAAGGGTTGTCACCAAATTAAAACTATCTGTTCTGTTGTTGTTTTCTTAGAAACCTACAGAGAAGAAAAGAGAAGCCCTGCTGCTGGCCACTCTGGAGGAGCTGAGCACAGACGAGCTGAAAATATTTCAGAAGGAACTGACTCCAAGCAAACAGCTTCCACCTTACCTGACTGGCTTTCCTCCCATCCCAGAAACTCAGCTGGAAAACGCTGACAGACAGGTCACAGCGGATCAGATGGTGAAGAGATACGGCCCTGAGGGAGCTGTGGAGATCACACAGAGGATCCTGAGGAGGATGAACCAGGAAGATCTGGCAGAGAAGTTCGAGAGATATCACAGTAGAGGTAACACAGCCAGACGATAGATTTATCATTACACACTCAGGTCTGGGATATTGAGTGATAGAGATTCACACAAAGATCCCGCACAGCCTGTTGACTGTTTCTTAATAACTGACTATTACACTAGCCTGTTGGTATGTTAACCAGCTAACAACACTTTAAACTCGCTCTCTCCCTCTTTTCACTTTACACTTTCTTTCTCTCTCTTTTTGATGACCCCTGCAGGAAAGAAAAGGAGAACAAGTGAGGAACCATCCTGGCCTGGTCTAGTTTCTAGGGGCAAAAAGATTGAGGATTGTGTCCAACTGACTGGCAGAGCCCCGTTCTTCATCAAACATAAGGTGCCTGATTGTCCCTGCCCTTCTCACTGCTGCCATGGTGACCAACATGTTCACAATAGAACATAAGACAGGTCAAATTAACATAGAACATGTTGCTATTATAGAAGTATGTCTCTATCTATTTTGTTGATTTGAATCTAGAAAACCCCAAAGCTGGAGATGGACTTTTCAACCATCCTAGGAAGCCAACTGAAGATGGCTAACAGTCTCAACACAGAGGTATCTGTGAACACCCAGGAGAACACCCAGAGGATGGGTGAGGAGGAGTTGGGAAGAGAAAGGGGTAACAGCTATACAGTAACATCTTAATCTGGAACAATGATGTAGTTGAATAGTAAAACATGATGAATGATATTTATCTGCTTCTCTTTAGAATCTCCTCTCCTCTTGGATCACCATCACATGGTAAGACCCTCACTGGACTGAGAGAAAGACAGAAAGAGAGAACATTTGAATTTAAAAACTATTCTTCACACTACTGGTTGAATTACAGTATCTATTGTTTCTACATTTTAGAGTTCTCCAGATGAATTTACACCTGAAATTCATGATCAGGACAACAGGGGAGAGTACCGGTAACTTGATATATTTAATGTTATCATTGGTAGTTTGTTTAAAAGAAGGACAATACCTTAAATCCAGGAAATCTCCTAAAATGAAATCCTTCATTGTTTGTTCTACAGGTTCCAGTGCCCCCGTGCAGGTCTGTTCCAGTGCAGTATAACAGGCCTGGTGTTTAGGATGGAGGGAGAGGGAGAGGTGCTCTATAAGACAGTCCACTGGGACATGAGGTTTCTATCCCAGAATGGCAAGAGACCTGCAGGACCCCTGTTCAAGTTTAGATGCCTTAAGGGATCTGTCTGTCAACTACACCTCCCCCACTGTGAGATCTACAATAGTGAGTAATAATATCATGAAGGGTTCATTTCACTTTTCATGTTTCAGGACTCTTCTGAAAGATCATATTCTCATTATTTGCTTATTTGTTTCCTCATTATTGTGCATTTCGTTTCCTGCTACAGTCTCAGCATTGTTATGTTTGTCTTGTTGGTCAGAGACAGCTCTAAATGTTCTCTTTCTTTACCAGGTGGTGGATGTCACTTCCTGTCTGTAGCCCATGTGACTGATGACAACACTGAGTTTCTCCCTCCTCTTGAGATAACAGGAACACACATCATAATAAACATCAGTGGATTCTCTGCTTATGGTGAAGTCAAGGATGAAGACTCTCCCACCGTTCCTATACGAGCACTTGTCTTGTTGTTCTACAAACCCCCAGTTGTTCCTGAAAAGAGGTCCATCCTGAATGTGTTGTTGCTTCCCAGAAATGTTGTGATCAGGGAGGTAAGACCGTCTGAAATGTCAACTCTACTTTGTCTGAATTCAATCAAGCACACAGGACATTAAACCACGAATTCATGTTTTGTTAATGTTATTGCTTGGACAATGTTTTCTGATTTAAACAAATAATAACGTGATTTTGTGAAAACAAGGTGCAGGAGGAATGGAAAAGAAGGAATGGAGACAAATACATCTATATTGAAACAAATCCTCGCTGCCAACTAACTCCAAATAAAGAATACGAGCTCTCCGCAGATCTACCAGATGAATATCTAATTCAACCAAAGGTGATATCTGAGCTAGAGAGAGAAGAGACATTGCTTGCACATGAACATGATCTTATGATGTTGTTACCTTTATATATTTAATTATGTAATTGACACTTTATCTTTCTACCAGGATGCAGAATTTGTGGATTTTGAATCCTATGAAAACTACTTCCCAACATTTCAGTTGTTCATACAAACTGTTGTTGAGCAAGTTAATATTCTTCTGAAAGACAATGGTGGTGAAGAATCTGTCTGGGAAAGACTTATCTGGCTTCCAGGTAACACAAAGTAGTAGTGGTAGTAGTAGCAATACTAGCAGTAGTAGAAGTAGTATTAGTAGCAATAGCAGTAGTGGTGGTGGTGGCAGTAGTGGTAGTAGCAATAGTGGTGGTAGTAGTAGTAGTAAAAGCAGCAATAGTAGTAGTAGCGGTGGTAGTAGTAGTAGTAGTGGTAGTGGTGGTGGTGGTAGTAGCGGTAGTGGTAGTGGTGGTGGTAGTAGCGGTAGTGGTAGTGGTGGTGGTAGTAGCAGTAGTGGTTGTAGTAGTAGTGGTAGCGGTGGTAGCAGTAGTGGTAGTAGTAGTAGTAGTAGCAGTGGTAGCAGTAGTGGTAGTAGTAGTAGTGGTTGTAGTAGTAGTGGTGGTAGCAGTAGTGGTAGTGGTGGTGGTAGCAGTAGTGGTGGTGGTAGTAGCAGCGGTGGTAGCAGTAGTGGTAGCAGTAGTGGTAGTAGCAGTGGTGGTAGCAGTAGTGGTAGCAGTAGTGGTGGTGGTAGTAGCAGCGGTGGTAGCAGTAGTGGTAGCAGTAGTGGTGGTGGTAGTAGCAGCGGTGGTAGCAGTAGTGGTAGCAGTAGTGGTAGTGGTGGTGGTGGTAGTAGTGGTGGTGGTGGCAGTAGTGGTAGTGGTAGTAGCAGCAGTAGTGGTGGTGGTGGCAGTAGTGGTAGTAGTAGTGGTTGTAGTAGTAGTGGTAGCAGTAGTGGTAGTAGTAGTGGTGGTAGTAGCAGTAGTAGTGGTGGTGGTGGTGGTGGTGGTAGTAGTAATGGTAGTAGCAGCGGTGGTGGTGGTGGTAGCAGTAGTGGTAGTAGCAGCAGTAGTAGTGGTGGTGGTGGCAGTAGTGGTAGTGGTAGTAAATCAAATATCAAATCAAATCAAATCAAATTTTATTAGTCACATACACATGGTTAGCAGATGTTAATGCGAGTGTAGCGAAATGCTTGTGCTTCTAGTTCCGACAATGCAGTAATAACCAACAGTAATCTAACCTAACAATTCCACACTACTACCTTACACACACACACAAGTGTAAAGGGATAAAGAATATGTACATAAAGATATATGGATGAGTGGTGGTACAGAACGGCATGGCAGATGCAGTAGATGGTATAGAGTACGGTATATACATATGAGATGAGTACTGTAGGGTATGTAAACATAAAGTGGCATAGTTTAAAGTGGCTAGTGGTACATGTATTGCATAAAGATGGCAAGATGCAGTAGATGATATAGAGTACAGTATATATACATATGAGATGGGTAATGTAGGGTATGTAAACATTGTATTAAGTGGCATTGCTTAAAGTGGCTAGTGGTACATTTTTACATAATTTCCATCAATTCCCATTTTTAAAGTGGCTGGAGTTGAGTCAGTATGTTGGCAGCGGCCGCTAAATGTTAGTGGTGGCTGTTTAACAGTCTGATGGCCTTGAGATAGAAGCTGTTTTTCAGTCTCTCGGTCCCTGCTTTGATGCACCTGTACTGACCTCGCCTTCTGGATGATAGCGGGGTGAACAGGCAGTGGCTTGGGTGGTTGTTGTCCTTGATGATCTTTATGGCCTTCCTGTGACATCGGGTGGTGTAGGTGTCCTGGAGGGCAGGTAGTTTGCCCCTGGTGATGCGTTCTGCAGACCTCACTACCCTCTGGAGAGCCTTACGGTTGTGGGCGGAGCAGTTGCCGTACCAGGCGGTGATACAGCCCGACAGGATGCTCTCGATTGTGCATCTGTAGAAGTTTGTGAGTGCTTTTGGTGACAAGCCGAATTTCTTCAGCCTCCTGAGGTTGAAGAGGCGCTGCTGCGCCTTCTTCACAACGCTGTCTGTGTGGGTGGACCAGTTCAGTTTGTCCGTGATGTGTACACCGAGGAACTTAAAACTTTCCACCTTCTCCACTACTGACCCGTCGATGTGGATAGGGGGGTGCTCCCTCTGCTGTTTCCTGAAGTCCACAATCATCTCCTTTGTTTTGTTGACGTTGAGTATGAGGTTATTTTCCTGACACCACACTCCGAGGGCCCTCACCTCCTCCCTGTAGGCCGTCTCGTCGTTGTTGGTGATCAAGCCTACCACTGTAGTGTCATCCGCAAACTTGATGATTGAGTTGGAGGCGTGCATGGCCACGCAGTCGTGGGTGAACAGGGAGTACAGGAGAGGGCTCAGAACGCACCCTTGTGGGGCCCCAGTGTTGAGGATCAGCGGGGTGGAGATGTTGTTACCTACCCTCACCACCTGGGGGCGGCCCGTCAGGAAGTCCAGGACCCAGTTGCACAGGGCGGGGTCGAGACCCAGGGTCTCGAGCTTGATGACGAGTTTGGAGGGTACTATGGTGTTAAATGCTGAGCTGTAATCGATGAACAGCATTCTCACATGGGTATTCCTCTTGTCCAGATGGGTTAGGGCAGTGTGCAGTGTGGTTGCGATTGCGTCGTCTGTGGACCTATTGGGTCGGTAAGCAAATTGGAGTGGGTCTAGGGTGTCCGGTAGGGTGGAGGTGATATGGTCCTTGACTAGTCTCTCAAAGCACTTCATGATGACGGAAGTGAGTGCTACGGGGCGGTAGTCGTTTAGCTCAGTTACCTTAGCTTTCTTGGGAACAGGAACAATGGTGGCCCTCTTGAAGCATGTGGGAACAGCAGACTGGGATAAGGATTGATTGAATATGTCCGTAAACACACCAGCCAGCTGGTCTGCGCATGCTCTGAGGACGCGGCTGGGAATGCCGTCTGGGCCTGCAGCCTTGCGAGGGTTAACACGTTTAAATGTTTTACTCACCTCGGCTGCAGTGAAGGAGAGCCCGCAGGTTTTGGTAGGGGGCCGTGTCAGTGGCACTGTATTGTCCTCAAAGCGGGCAAAAAAGTTGTTTAGCCTGTCTGGGAGCAAGACATCCTGGTCCTCGACGGGGCGGATTTTCTTTTTGTAATCCGTGATTGACTGTAGACCCTGCCACATACCTCTTGTGTCTGAGCTGTTGAATTTCGACTCGATTTTGTCTCTGTACTGAGACTTGGCCTGTTTGATTGCCTTGCGGAGAGAATAGCTACACTGTTTGTATTCGGTCATGCTTCCGGTCACCTTGCCCTGGTTAAAAGCAGTGGTTCGCGCTGCTTTAGCAGTAGCAGTAGCAGCAGTAGTGGTGGTGGTGGCAGTAGTGGTAGTAGTAGTGGTGGTAGTGGTGGTGGTAGCAGTAGTAGTAGTGGTAGTAGTAGTGGTGGTAGTGGTAGCAGTAGTAGCAGTAGCAGAATCAGTAGTGGTAGTAGCAGTAGTGATGGTGATGGTGGTGGTGGTCTTTTTTGTAATTTTTGAAATATTGTTATTTTATTTTTTTACCTTTTTATTTCATCAGGGAGTCATACTGAGACGAAGGTCTCTTTTACAGATGAGCCCTGGATTAAAACATATATTAAATCATATGATTATGGTTGGTTATAATGAACGTACCTTTTATCAGGTAGTAAAACACCTCCTCTTTTCATCCTCAGCCTCACCAACAGATGGCACCTCTACAGGTACTGTTGACTTTCCACTGACATTCATCACCATTATAAACCTCTCAATAACAAACTAGAGATTCATCACCATTATAAACCTCTCAATAACACACTAGAGATTCATCACCATTATAAACCTCTCAATAACACACTAGAGATTCACCACCATTATAAACCTCAATAACAAACTAGAGATTCACCACCATTATAAACCTCAATTACAAACTAGAGATTCACCACCATTATAAACCTCAATTACAAACTAGAGATTCACCACCATTATAAACCTCAATAACAAATTAGAGATCATCACCATTATAAACCTCTCAATAACAAACTAAAGGTAATCCTAGACAGTATCTTGTCATTCTTGACAGGGTTTTAATGCATCATTTCCCCCTCCCAGTTTCAGCTGTTTCCCCTGCAGCCCCTCCTGCCAACCCCTCTGCCCCCCCTGTTGGGGCCTTCATCAGAAGACACAGGATGTCTCTAGAGACTCGCCTGGGGCTCTTACAGCCCTTATTCCTGCGTCTCCGGGATCGTGGGGTTCTGATTGACGAGGAGAGGGAGGAGGTGGTCAGTAAATCCACCAAGACCCTACAGAACCAAGCCCTGCTGGACATGGTGGTAAGGAAGGGGGCTCGTGCCCAGGAACACTTCTACCAGGTCCTGAAGGAAGTAGATCCCTGCCTGGTCGAAGACCTGGAAGAGCAGACAGACTGAGAGGTAACCATGGATACAACCTCACAACCTCAGAAGATATCAAAACATTTATCAGAGACAGAGAGCAGCACTTTGAGGAGGAGCTACTGTCTACCAGACAACCTACCTGTGTTACTCTGGTACACTGGCTGCAGACTACAAGATCAGGGACTCTGATGTGTTTAATAGTCTCCAAATATGATGGAGGAATATTTTATTAATTTATATTTGTATATATTTTCACTTGTGTAATGTTTTATATTTTTATATATCTCTTCATTGAATTTCTATCTGGAACATGGTGAATGTTGAATCATCTTGAACAGGTCTCAGGCAACAACATGTGAGACTTAACATCTACCAGACAACTGACTTGTACTGGACAGCTGTACTGTCTGAACACCAGACATATCTCTGTATAGATATAGTGTATATAGACAGCTGTACTGTCTGAACACCAGATATATCTCTGTATAGATATAGTGTATATAGACAGCTGTACTGTCTGAACACCAGATATATCTCTGTATAGATATAGTGTATATAGACAGCTGTACTGTCTGAACACCAGATATATCTCTGTATAGATATAGTGTATATAGACAGCTGTACTGTCTGAACACCAGATATATCTCTGTATAGATAGAGTGTATATAGACAGCTGTACTGTCTGAACACCAGATATATCTCTGTATAGATATAGTGTATATAGACAGCTGTACTGTCTGAACACCAGATATATCTCTGTATAGATATAGTGTATATAGACAGCTGTACTGTCTGAACACCAGATATATCTCTGTATAGATATAGTGTCTATAGACAGCTGTACTGTCTGAACACCAGATATATCTCTGTATAGATATAGTGTCTATAGACAGCTGTACTGTCTGAACACCAGACATATCTCTGTATAGATATAGTGTATATAGACAGCTGTACTGTCTGAACACCAGATATATCTCTGTATAGATATAGTGTATATAGACAGCTGTACTGTCTGAACACCAGATATATCTCTGTATAGATATAGTGTCTATAGACAGCTGTACTGTCTGAACACCAGACATATCTCTGTATAGTGAAGACAATTTTGGGATGAAATCAGATCAAAGTATGAAAAATTACTGTTGCTTCTGCATTGATAAAGTTGTATCATAAAGTCCCCTCTCCCTTGTCCACCACTTGGATTTAGGACCCGGAGTTATTAAGGGCTTTTTGTGACGTCACAATATCCTCAAATTTGAATACACCAATGGTAACATCTCATTTTCTTACCTAATTTACATAGCAGTGTGTTTGATGAATAGGGGAAACCTGTAAATATACTTTCTAAGGCAAATATACTTATAGGTTTCCGCTTTCATCTGGGTCTGGTGTTAGCTAGTTACTGGCTAGCTAGGTCTTTAGCCAGCATGAAACAAAGTGGGGGAAGGGCCCAAAACTCAGACTAATTGTCAGGTCATTACATCAAGAGACATCGCAGCCTATTAGCTCCCCCCCACTCAGTCGGTCTTTTCAGACTTCCTGGTAGTTTGACATGAGAAACTTTTTATCGTGGCAAAATATTATGGGTGATGATTTAGTCTGTAGCTAGGTTACCATCCAGTTTGAGACAGATGTTAATGCGAATATTCAAAAAAATCGGAACAAAATACATTTTCCCACCAGAGATGTGTTTCCATCAAACTGATTTATAGAGAGAAAAATTAATCCCGTCTTTTTGTAGGCACTAACTCCACCATGGTTCGTTGGTCAAAGCCCATGGAAATATGAATGGTGTTTTTGTAAGGTTTTTTCATCATTGCAGAAAATAAGGTCTGCGGTAAACACAGGCTTAGGAGAGTTTATACATTTTGTTCTGAGATCATCTTTATCAGCTAATGTCACTTTTTGTAAATTTGTGGACATTTATGTAATAATAAAAAACACATAAAGCATAAAGGCTTCATAATTCATAAAGTTCATGTTGACTGACTGATATTATCTCATAAAACAAAACGTATAAGATCTCCTAAGCCTGTGTTAACCTCGGACTTATTTTGGACATTTATATCAAAACCCTATTCTTTCCCCGTGGGGATGGCTGAAAGAACTAGAGGTAACTCATTTCCGGGTTTTTGGACTACAAGCTGGCGACCTCTATTGTGGATAAAATACTGTGCCTGGTGACGTAGTGCACATATATATAACTTGGCGTAGTGCACATACAAATAAATTCCAATGTACTGAATGAAAAAGCTAAGTTAATTAAATGGGTTTCCATAGCATTTTCAGCTCTACTGATGATTATGTCACAACAACTGTTGCGTTAAATAGCAAATGTGCCCACTCTGGTCTTGGCAAGTGCGCTCTCGTCAACAGCTCACAGATAAAGTGGGGTTAGGATACCTACATTATGAGATCATTTGTATTAGTCAAACGGCAGCCAATCATAGATCAACATGTCCCCAGAATAAGACCCTCGATATTTATTGGAAATGAGCATAAAGCTCATCACCATGCATATTCACCACCATGTGAAGTTCATCATACTTTATTTAATTTGAAGCCTAATAAAATGCATGCTTTCCCGAGTCATAATGGAAGGACCACACAACATATCGCGTGACTACAAGTTTACCTTGATAAGATGGTTATTATATCAATATTTGCGCATAAAGGCGTTTTCCACCGCCAATTCTCACAATTAATTTTACCTACACAAAAAGAGCCCGCCATGTCGAAAGAACGTATTGTCTGTCGGCATTTATCAGTGTACGAGCATTTCCTGTTTCCGTCAGCCCGGTCGTGACTATCTTTCATGCATCAGGTAATTAATCCGCATGAAATGGTTGGATGGACACCTGGGGCCTGTTGCACAAAAGTAGAATTAAGACATCCGGGATAAATGACTCAGCTGAGCTCAATGAAGCCAAAACATGTGCGTCCAGGCTTAATTGGTTGCACAAAGACCAAGCCAGGATGAGCAGACACGGATTCATTAAGCCAGGTGAAACCAATCCTGGATAGGTGCGCGCTCACGGCTCACTCAAATAGACCCCGCCACAGATCACAGATTAACTGATTTACCATGGCAACTAGAGCCGCGTACTTTTCCCCGTCGGAAGCACAAATCCTCATGGAGGCATACGAGGAGGTAAAAGATATAATTAAGAAGAAAGGCAACACCGCCACAGTGATAAAGCAAAGAGAAAAAGCGTGGCAAAGTATTGCAGACCGCCTGAATGCGTAAGTAGTGCACAATTACACACTCACCGCTCCGCTGAAACATCACAATTACAATTCAAATATTTAATTCACATCTCCAAAAATGCAGTTGTACTGTAATTATGAAACGGTTAAATTTTTAATTGAAATGCACTGCAGATATGAGTGAAATTGTGTAAAGTAACTCCATCACACTGTATAAAGCTATGATAAATTTTTTGATATTTTTACTGAAAACAAGACAAAAATACCAAGTAATTTTTTGCAGTGTGACTCCATTAAATGTGTGTGTGTGTGTGTGTAGATTAAATATGAACGGGCCAAAACGGACATGGCAGCAGGTCAAAATCAAATACAAGAACATTCTGCAGAATGGTATGGTCCCTGACTAATATTTAACAAAGCACAAGCATATATTGTACCCAGAAGGTGCCTGCTCACACATTGTCTGTACTGTTTTAGCAGTGAAAAAGAATACCCACAGACAAGGCACGGGTGGTGGGTCACCAAAGGCTGACCTTACCCCAGCAGAGGACATGGCCTTGGAGCTAAATAAAGGCAGGCCCGTCTTAGAGGGGATCCCTGGGGGGAAAGAGACGAGCATAGGTTCCTCCCAAGATGCCACCCGCTTCATTCAAGGTATGTCCTTCCATCTCTACATGGGATACAACCACATTCATATTGAATCAATTTGGACTGTCTGACTTTGGTTTACCTATTGCCTTGCAGTGTCTGGCAGCACTGTGTTCCTGTTAGAGCCACCAGCACAAGCACCAGACGATGCTGATCCAGTGAGTACTCCATCAAAGGCATACTGTAGGCCTGGCATGTCTTGTCTACTAGCTTCAATATGAATCCGATTAAATGTGATAGGGTGAAGGCCCCAGTGCAGCAGCAACAGCACATGATGGAGACGATGATGAGGAGGAGACCATCTCTCTGGATTCCAGAAGGCATGAGGTATCATGTTAAGACTGTGAAAGTACTATTTACTCTACAATGGTGAGGAGTCCTCATCAAAATCAAAAAATCTAATTTCTTTTACAGGACCCAGATGCTATACAGTGGGAAAACCAGCCTGGCAACATAGTGCGTATTAATAAAAGGACACCACATCCTGCCAAATTCCAGCTGCGCTAATTGTATTGTGTTCACAGAGCTCACAAGCTATCAGAAAGTTGTATGGCAACCACCTCTGGCGCCAAATAGAACTGGCAGACATAGACATTCAGTACAAGAAGAAAAAGATGGAAAATCTTGCACTGGAGTCCGAAATAAAAAAGAGGACAATTAGGAAACTGGACCTTGAAATAAAAAAACTTGAGAGGGAGGTGAGATATGCCTTCAATGTACACTGTATGCTAACTGTAACACAAATGTATTAATCATTATTTTTCTTTCCTCCCCCAGCTCCAAGAAGATGACACAGCTCAAAATAAAAATTAGGTATATTCTCGTAAAGTCAAGTGAGCCATGACATATGAGCTCTTATTGTGAGCACACAGGACGGTGGCATCTTTCTAAGTTTTTTTTTATTTTCCCAGCAATCAGTACAACCAAGTCATCGTTATAAGGCATCGCCCTCTTTTGCCCACCCCCCCAGCACCAGGTGTGGCCACTAGCCTATATGAAGGCCCAAAATTGTGTGTTCCTTTCTGCTCTGACAATGGCATGCCCATTCGTGCGAGATGTGGTGGATGAAGAAGCACTTGTGCTGAGGAGAGCCTTCAGGCGAGAAAGGGTCTTCAGGGACCGGTTGGACCCACTGGCCTTCCCTGATGACCATCTATATGAAAGATACAGGTTTTCTGCAGATGGCATCAGGTATCTATGCAGACTACTGGGTCCCAGGATTAAGCACCGCACTGCACGGAGCCATGCACTGAGTGTGGAGCAAATGGTTTGTGTGGCCTTGCGCTTTTTTGCTAGTGGAGCCTTCCTGTACTCAGTGGGGGATGCAGAACAGCTGAACAAGGCCACAATTTGCCGCACAATAAGGAGTGTGTGTCTGGCTATCAAAGCATTAGCAGATGTCTTCATCTCCTTCCCTGGCCACAGAAGACTCTGTGACATCAAAGAGGAGTTCTATAGGATTGCAGGTAAGAGGATCTACAAATTACAGGACAACTGTTAACACATAGTAGGATACTCATTACTTTGTGTGACAGGTTTCCCCAATGTCATTGGTGCAGTGGACTGCACACACATAAGGATAAAAGCCCCCTCAGGTGCCCATGAGGCCGATTTTGTGAATAGGAAATCCTTTCACAGCATTAATGTTCAGGTGAACATAACTTTTTGATATTGTCCATTGACGAACACTCTGCATTGCCAGTGATGTGCATTGATTGGTGTAATATTCCTCATCTTATGATTTCAGATGGTCTGCAATGCTGACTGTGTGATCAGCAATGTTGTGGCAAAATGGCCTGGCTCAGTCCATGACTCCAGAATCTTTCGGGCCTCTGAAATCTATCAGTGCCTATCACAAGGTAAGCCACACAACCCCTATTTATAACCATCATGGCTGTGTCAAGAATATCACTGTGTTTATGAGGTAGTAATGATGAGATTTTGTGTTGACAGGTGAATTCTCTGGTGTGTTGCTGGGAGACAGGGGGTATGGCTGCCAGCCTTTTCTCCTGACACCTTTCACAGACCCCCAGGAAGCACAGCAGGCCTACAACCATGCCCATGCCAGGACCAGGGCCAGAGTTGAAATGACCTTTGGCCTCCTGAAGGCACGCTTTCACTGCCTTCACAAATTAAGGGTCAGCCCTGTTAGGGCATGTGATATTACTGTGGCTTGTGCTGTCCTCCACAATGTGGCCTGCCTGAGGAAGGAGAGGGCCCCCAGAGTGCCACCAGCCATGGACTGGGACAATCCGGCAATCTTCCCTGATGACGACAGTGGTCGGCTGCTGAGGGACCAATATGTGTTGAATTATTTTAGTTAGTATGTGTGCTTTCAATTTTGGTTAAATATGTCCTGCGGTGGCAGAGGAATTTGGGTTTTTTTGGGTTCGTTTTTTGACGAATTTGGCCTCTTATGATGTTTGTGCGGTATACTGTGTGTAATACAAGGCTGCAGGGAGGCTACTGCATCCATTCATTTGTCTGTTCTGTTGATGTGTATGGATTTGTCCTGCATTTATTTTAGTGTGCAGACATGCAGGGTGTGTTATATACAGACCTTTGAATGTGTATGTATCATTTTGTATAATATGCTTGGATTCTGTGCTTTCCATCTTGTAGAGTCACTGTGACTTCAGTTTCGAAAGGAGCTGATGGTTTACCTGCTTTGTTTTGTCCTTATTCAATAAAGGAACATAATGTTACACATTGTGTTTTTATATTCATATGGAATGTGTATTTGTTTATATGACAGAGTACTAGGGCCACACTGAAGAAAAAGGATAAAGTCATAAATTTATGAGGCTGGTTCTTTCTGCAGAAAAGCTACATATTGTTTTGATACTTATGACAATGTGATACTTAATATTCTGGCACATCAGCATGTCTTTGTTTATGAAACCATACTGAAGTACAATTTCACGAAATGCCCCACATCTGTCATTTTAACAACTGTCCTCCTTTAAAACAACTGGTTACAATATTATGACTTGTGTTTTTTTCCCCTCTGTGGCCCTAATATTCTATCATTTTATATATAGCCTTATAGTCTATGGGAAACTGTAAATTATCTAATGATAGCAACATCATCTAAAAATCATTTTTTATCCAAAATCATTGAAATTAATGATCACAAACGTTTAAATAATAACAGTGGGTCTAGTTATATGTGATAACAATGTATAGTGAGCAGTGAAATAACTATTGGTTTCCATTTGTGGTGACTGCTGACTGACATTAGGGATGAGATTAAATAGATCCTGGAATTTAGCCTGGTCTGGAGCAGGCTAGCTCCACAGAATAAATCTCCATGGTAATTTATACCATAACATATCCTCCTGCCCCCTATCCATCTTTAGTGCAACCGGATTACGGATCAATTGAGCCAGGATCACCAAGATATCCTGGCTTAATCCCTTATCCTAGTTTTGTGCAACAGGCCCCTGGTTACTCAAAATGCTATTTTACAGACTCAGAATGACTGTTCGGGACCTTTAACAAGTGTAAACAAGTTATATTTTTTATCCAGTTACACCACAAGATGGCGCTAGAGCGGGTAAATATAATTTCCTGTCTTCACCGGGAGATTTAGTTAAGAGTTCCTTAATTTAATGTCTGATTATTGCAGCGAAAACAATCGTGTATTTTATTTTTTGAATCCTAAACACGAGAAATAAAACATTAGTTACTAGATATAGTGTACATAGCCACGTGCTCTGATATAGCAATAGAAATACATTAATGTAGATATATTCACCTCAATAAGGTGCAGTCTCCCACTACAGAGACACCCATACACCTCGACACAGCCATGGCACAAACTGCTAACAGGAAGTCAGTGTATTGGCACAATCTACAAAACCATAAACATTTTGAATGTCTTCAATTACAAGTATTTAATGTAGACTCAGCAAGATGGCATCATCACACACAACAGGGAACTTGTTTACATATGTCAACATACAAGGTGACATCACTGTGAGAATATCTTCTATCAAACAACTTGGCTGTGCTACTCTGGTACACTGGCAGCTGACTACAAGGGACTGTTTTAATGTTGTGACACAAACATTTTTATATCTGTATATAGTGCAGAGGCTTATATAATGGTATCTACACTTCAACTTAAAAAAAAAATGTAAATGTCATATTTTTTTTACATAAAAACTGTTGATGGATGGTCGATGATACCAATGAATTTATGTTTGCAGATTACAAGATCAACGACTGATATTTGAATGATCTTCTACTGTGACATGATACTTCTACTGTGACATACAGCATAGGCTAGCGTTTGTATTGTTAATATATTGGTAGTAATTAATTAATTAATCTACATTTTCTTATTATGTACACTAGATGACCAAAGGTATGTGGACACCTGCTCGTCCAACATCTCATCACAAAATCATGGGCATTAATAATGAGTTGGTCCCCTCTTCGCTGCTATAACAGCCTCCGCTCTCCTGGGAAGGCTGTCCACTAGATGTTGGAACATTGCTGCGGGGACTTACTTACATTCAGCCACAAGAGCATTAGTGAGGTTGGGTACTGATGTTGGGCGATTAGGCCTGGCTCGCAGTCTGCGTTCCAATTCATCCCAAAGGTGTTTGATGGGGTTGATGTCAGGGCTCTGTGCAGGCCAATCATGTTCTTCCACACCGATCTCAACAAACCATTTCTGCATGGGTCTCGCTTTGTGCACGGGGGCATTGTTATGCTGAAACAGGAAAGAGCTTTCCCCGAACTGTTGCCACAAAGCTGGAAGCACAGAATCGTCTAGAACGTAATTTTAGCATTAAGATTTCCCTTCACTGGAACTAAGGGGCCCGAACCATGAAAAACATCCTCAGACCATTTTTCCTCCCCCACCAAACTTTACAGTTGGCGCTATGCATTGTGGCAGGTAGCGTTCTCCAAACCCAGATTTGTCCGTCGGACTGCCAGATGGGGAAGCGTGATTCATCACACAGTTCTTATGCCAACGTTGCTTCCAGAGGCAGTTTGGAACTCGGTAGAGTGTTGCAACCGAGGACAAACGATTTATACGCGCTATGCGCTTCAGCACTCGGCGGTCCCGTTCTGTGAGCTAGTGTGGCTTACCACTTCACAGCTGAGCCGTTGTTGCTCTGAGACGTTTCCACTTCACAACAACAGCACTTACAGTTGACCAGGGCAGCTCTAGCAGGGAATTTGATGAACTGATTTGTTGGAAAGGTGGCATCCTATGACGGTGCCACGTTGAAAGTCACTGAGCTCTTCAGTAAGGCCATTCAACTGCAAATGTTTGTCTATAAAGATTGCATGGCTGTCTGCTCGATTTTATACACCTGTCAGCAACGGGTGTGGTTGAAATAGCCGAATCCACTCATTTTAAGGGTTGTCCACATCCTTTTGTATATATAGTGTATGCAGTGTATATTGATCGTCCAACCCTCCATAATAAAATGAGACAGCAGACAGAGCTTAATAATTGACATACAATGTATTTATTCATTTTTGGTTATTTTCTGCCATTTAGAACTTTCCGTTGTGTACATTTTGTCTCTGTAGCAACTGTTTGTTTTTTAAAAAGTCTAAAAAGTAAAAGGAAAAATACAATCGTTGCTAAACACCTAAAAGGGACTACATGCATGGAAGACGAGAAACAGTAGATTTTTTTTTCTTTATTTTTCTTGTTATTCATTTTTTAATTATTATTATTATTCTTCTTCTTTTTGAGTAACATGATGCGTCCACGTCAGGCTCCAACACACGCGGCTGGTGCGTCTTTGTGAAACAGTATTAGGAAAAAAAACTACATGTGACTAAATTATCTTCTTTTTTTAAACGAGAGAAAAATAAGTGGTTATAAAAATAAAGAAAAAGACTGATGTCAGACAATGGAGGGAGGGAGAGGAGGGAGAGAGGGATAGAGGAGGGAGGGAGAGGAGGGGGGAGGAGGGATAGAGAGGAGGGGGAGGAGGGATAGAGAGGGAGGGGGGAGAGGAGTCGGAAGAGAGGAGGGAAGAGCTAGGGGTTATGGTGCATCGGGAGTGGAGGGGGAGAGTGATGCTCAGGTACAGGTAAAGCAGGGGGAAGTTGTCTCAGTTTGAGGTACGACTGATATGTGGGGGGGCATATTTGGGAAATGGGTTAGTTTGAGATACAGGAGAGGGATTGGGACTTGGGTTAGTTTGAGATACAGGTGAGTGATTGGGTGGGTAGAGGGGTGGCTGTGTGAGGGTGGAGGAAGTGGAATTTGAAGGGTAGAGGGGTGGGGGGCGTTTGGGGTGAGTGTGTGTCTCAGTTTGAGGTGTCCGAGTGCACGCTGCCCGGTGCCCCGTGAGGGGAGGTGAGGGAGGGGGGATCGGTGCTGTCCTGCCATCCACTATCAACCTGGAGAGAGAGAGAAAGGGAAGCGAGGAGGGAGAGAGAAAGAGAAGGAGAGAGGGAGATGAAAAGAGGGAGGGAAAAAGATTTGATAAAAGACATCAATTGAAGGTGTTCACATGAGTTGGTCTCCCACCTACAAGATCTCAGTTTAAAAAACTGGCAGACAGTGGTGGGAAACAGAGTGTTACCATAGATACTCACATAAATTATACACAGAGTATTACCATAGATACTCACATGAAGACAGTGGTGGGAAACAGAGTGTTACCATAGATACTCACATAAATTATACACAGAGTATTACCATAGATACTCACATGAAGACAGTGGTGGTAAACAGAGTGTTACCATAGATACTGACATGGAGACAGTGGTGGTAAATAGAGTGTTACCATAGATACTGACATGAAGACAGTGGTGGTAAACAGAGTGTTACCATAGATACTGACATGAAGACAGTGGTGGTAAACAGAGTGTTACCATAGATACTCACATGAAGACAGTGGTGGTAAACAGTGTTACCATAGATACTGACATGAAGACAGTGGTGGTAAACAGAGTGTTACCATAGATACTCACATGAAGACAGTGGTGGTAAACAGAGTGTTACCATAGATACCCACATGAAAACAGTGGTGGTAAACAGTGTTACCATAGATACTCACATGGAGACAGTGGGGAGGAAACAGAGTTCCTCCAGGCAGCTCCTCATAACATCCCGTCAGGAGTGTAGCACGGTGCTGGGTATCCACCTGGAGGAACAGGCCAGCAGGGGGCGCTTTACACACTAATACTACATGTAGACTAATACTACATTTATACACACACTGGTACACACTAATAGTACATTTATACACACTAACACTACATTTATACACACACTGGTACACACTAATACTACATTTATACACACACTGGTACAGACTAATACTACATTTATACACACACTAATACTACATTTATACACAAACTGGTACACACACTAATACTACATTTATACACACTAATACTACATTTATACACACACTGGTACACACACTAATACTAAATTTATACACAAACTGGTACACAGACTAATACTACATCTATACACACACTGGTACACACTAATACTACATTTATACACACACTAATACTACATTTATACACAAACTGGTACACACACTAATACTACATTTATACACACTAATACTACATTTATACACACACTGGTACACACACTAATACTACATTTATACACAAACTGGTACACAGACTAATGCTACATTTATACACACTAATACTACATTTATACACACACTGATACATACACTAATACTAACTTTATACACACACTAATGCTATATTTATACACAAACTGGTACACACACTAACACACAGACTGTTGCACACTGTTACAAGCACATTAACACTGCATACTCAAACACTAATACTACATTTATACACACACTAATACTACATTTATACACAAACTGGTACACACACTAATACTACATTTATACACACTAATACTACATTTATACACACACTGGTACACACACTAATACTACATTTATACACAAACTGGTACACAGACTAATGCTACATTTATACACACTAATACTACATTTATACACACACTGATACATACACTAATACTAACTTTATACACACACTAATGCTATATTTATACACAAACTGGTACACACACTAACACACAGACTGTTGCACACTGTTACAAGCACATTAACACTGCATACTCAAACACTAATACACACACACACACACTAATACACACACACTAATACACACACACTAATACACACACACACTAATACACACACACACACACACACACACACACACACACACACACACACACACACACACACACACACACACACACACACACACACACACACACACACACACACACACACACACACACACACACACACACACACACACACACACACACACACACACACACACACACACACAGACAGAGGGTTCCAAGAGAGGAACACAAAGTTCCAACAGGGGGCTAAAAGGTACAACTGAACAGGGGTAAGAGGGGCTCTATAGGGGCTGGGGGGTTGGTAGCTGATACTAAGGTACAACTGAACAGGGGTAAGAGGGGCTCTATAGGGGCTGGGGGGTTGGTAGCTGATACTGGGGGGTTGGTAGCTGATACTAAGGTACAACTGAACAGGGGTAAGAGGGGCTCTATAGGGGCTGGGGGGTTGGTAGCTGATACTAAGGGGTATCAAAGATACCACCGGGAATACAGGTGGCAGTTTGGGGAGATTGAGGGGGGGCAGGAGAGAGGAACAAGCAGCTCTAACAGGGGAACCATTTTGGGGAGGGGGATGAGGGGGTCTTACTGCAGGCCTACCTGAGGCTGCAGAGGTGGGCTGAGAAATAACCCCTCCCCATTGGTTGGGTGTAAACCGGGGTGGGCGTGGCCTGTGTTGGGCCGACTGTTCGACCCTGGCGAGCCTGCGGAATGTCATAACCAGCCAATCAGGAGAGAGGCTTTTGTGGCAGGGAGCGGGTGATTGGTGGGGCGGGTAATAAGAGGCGGGTTTAAACTTTGTTAGAAGGGAGACTATGGGAGAAGTAATTGTGTGAAAAAGATGTGGCTGGTCTTGGTGGTGCTGCTGTGTGTGTTTGTATGCGAGCGAGTGCGATAAATGCACCCCCACGTGGTCTACGACTGTGTGTGTGTGATGTGTGAGTGCCGGAGTGTGTTTGATGTCCAAATGTGTGTGATGTCCGAGTGTGAGTGATACTGGCGCGTACGTGCGCGTGTGTGATGTCCGAGTGTGTGTACCTGAGTTAGGCGTGGCGGGGGAGTTGGCCTGGCTGGCCTGTGAGGAGACACTGGCTGCATCTACAGCTGTTTTCACAGCATACAGGTTAGCTTCCTCCTGGAACTTCCCTATGTTCTTCTTGTACCTGATCCTCTTGTTACCAAACCAGTTAGACACCTGAGAAAAAAGTAGGGGGGGTCAGGGAGGGAGAGAGAGCAGGGGAGGGAGAGAGAGAGAGAGAGAGAGAGAGAGAGAGAGAGAGAGAGAGAGAGAGAGAGAGAGAGAGAGAGAGAGAGAGAGAGAGAGAGAGAGAGGGAGAGAGAGAGAGAGAGAGAGAGAGAGAGAGAGAGAGAGAGAGAGAGAGAGAGAGAGAGAAGTAGGGGGCAGGGAGAGAGAGGGAGGGGGGGTGAAGGAGAAGGAGGGACAGGGTGAGAGAGAGAGAGAGAGAGAGAGAGAGAGAGAGAGAGAGAGAGAGAGAGAGAGAGAGAGAGAGAGAGAGAGAGAGAGAAGTAGGGGGCAGGGAGAGAGAGGGAGGGGGGGTGAAGGAGAAGGAGGGACAGGGTGGGAGGGAGAGAGAGAGAGAGAGAGAGAGAGAGAGAGAGAGAGAGAGAGAGAGAGAGAGAGAGAGAGAGAGAGAGAGAGAGGGAAGTAGGGGGCAGGGAGAGAGAGGGAGGGGGGGTGAAGGAGAAGGAGGGACAGGGTGGGAGGGATGGGGGAGGGACAGAAGGGGGAGAGAGAACTCAGTATTAGGAAAAATGAAAATGATCTACTAATCTGAATCAAGTGATAACTAATACCTAGTCAAGTCTGAATAAAGTGATAACTAATACCTTGTCAAGTCTGAATCAAGTGATAACTAAGACGTAGTCAAGTCTGAATCAAGTGATAACTAAGACCTAGTCAAGTCTGAATCAAGTGATAACTAAGACCTAGTCAAGTCTGAATCAAGTGATAACTAAGACCTAGTCAAGTCTGAATCAAGTGATAACTAATACCTAGTCAAGTCTGAATTAAGTGATAACTAAGACCTAGTCAAGTCTGAATAAAGTGATAACTAATACCTAGTTAAGTCTGAATCAAGTGATAACTAATACCTAGTCAAGTCTGAATCAAGTGATAACTAAGACCTAGTCAAGTCTGAATAAAGTGATAACTAATACCTAGTTAAGTCTGAATCAAGTGATAACTAATACCTAGTCAAGTCTGAATCAAGTGATAACTAAGACCTAGTCAAGTCTGAATAAAGTGATAACTAAGACCTAGTCAAGTCTGAATCAAGTGATAACTAAGACCTAGTCAAGTCTGAATCAAGTGATAACTAAGACCTAGTTAAGTCTGAATCAAGTGCATGCAGGTGCTAGAGCGTGTTTCTGGGAACTTTAAGACATTAATCACATTCTATTCTTCTCACCTCATGGGGAAACGTTCAGATAACAACCTATTCCTGATACAGTAAGCCTAACGTGGCTATGGTCAAAAGTAGTGCACTTTGGTGGTCTCCCATCTACCCTGTAATTGAATTGACTTAGTTGACATGGAAAATTAGCCATTTATATTGTCAAAGTAAACATGAGCACTAATAGCAACAGTAGTGACAATATGAACAGCAGTATTAATACCTCCTATAACCCCCTACCCTGACCTCAGACAGTGACCCCTGTCACCCCTGTGTGACCCCAGTTTGACCCTTATGTAGCGGAAATGAGCCGGGCTCACATTCTCGTGATGAGGTAGCAATGCCTGCGACTTCAAAAGCATTGTCACCAAGGGGGAATTTCCTCTTGGGCTAACAGTCAAGACGTTGGTTTCTCCCATGGGAGACCAGGGTTCAGATCCTACCTCCTATAACCCTCTACCATATTATTAACAGTAGTATTAATACCTCCTATAACCAACGGTCAAGACGTTGGTTTCTCCCATGGGAGACCAGGGTTCAGATCTCGCCCGTGATACTTCTGTGACCCTTTTTTTTAAGTAAAAAATAATAATTTACCCCCTTTTCTCCCCAATTTTCGTGGTATCCAATCGCTAGTAATTACTATCTTGTCTCATCGCTACAACTCCCGTACGGGCTCGGGAGAGACGAAGGTCGAAAGCCATGCGTCCTCTGAAACACAACCCAACCAAGCCGCACTGCTTCTTAACACAGCGCGCCGCCAGCCGCACCAATGTGTCGGAGGAAACACCGTGCACCTGGCCCCCTCGGTTAGCGCGCACTCCGCCCGGCCCGCCACAGGAGTCGCTGGAGCACGATGAGACTAGGATATCCCTACCGGCCAAACCCTCCCTAACCCGGACGACGCTAGGCCAATTGTGCGTCGCCCCACGGACCTCCCGGTCGCGGCCGGCTGTGACAGAGCCTGGGCGCGAACCCAGAGACTCTGGTGGCGCAGCTAGCGCTGCGATGCAGTGCCCTAGACCACTGCGCAACCCAGGAGGCCCCTGTGACCCTAGTTTGACTCCTATTTGACCTCTGACCTGAGAGACGGTGATGGCACACTTCTTGGCCAGTTCCTCCTTGGCCTCCTCACTGGGGTAGGGGTTAGACAGGTGGGAGTAGAAGTACTCATTCAGCACCTCAGTAGCCTGCTTGTTGAAGTTACGTCTCTTCCGTCTGACCAGAGAGAGAGGGAGGTCAGAGAGAGCGAGAGAGGGGAGGTGAGAGAGACACAGAGAGAGAGCGAGAGAGAGGGACAGAGAGGAAGGTGAGAGAGACACAGAGGGAGAGAGTGAGACACACACAGAAAGAGAGAGAGAGGGGTGAGAGAGACACAGAGAGGGGGGGGAGGTGAGAGAGAAAGGGGTGGGAGGTGAGAGAGAGAGAGAAACACACTGCCCACAAAATGAGGTGGAAACTGAGCTGTACTTCCTAACCTCCTGCCCAATGTATGACCATATTAGAGACACATATTTCCCTCAGATTACACAGATCCACAAAGAATTCGAAAACAAATCCAATTTTGATAAACTCCCATATCTACTGGGTGAAATACCACAGTGTGCCATCACAGCAGCAAGATTTGTGACCTGTTGCCACAAGAAAAGGGCAACCAGTGAAGAACAAACACCATTGTAAATACAACCCATATTTATGCTTATTTATTTTCCCTTGTGTACTTTAACCATTTGTACATTGTTACAACACTGTATATATACATAATATAACATTTGTAATGTCTTTATTGTTTTGAAAAATGTTTACTGGTAATTTTTATTGTTTATTTCACTTTTGTATATTATCTACCTCACTTGCTTTGGCAATGTTAACACATGTTTCCCATGCCAATAAAGCCCATTGAATTGAATTGAATTGAATTGAGAAACACACACACACACATCCACATCCACACTCTGTCTCTCTCCTTCTCTCTCACCTGGCGTCGAGGAATCTGGAGCGTAGGATCATGACGGCTTCACAGGTGCTCTGTTTGAGCTGCATCTGGATGGAGCTGAACTTGCGGTGGATGATCCCCACCATGCGCTCTATCTCCTTGGGAGAGATGGGCCGCGTACGACTCTGCTCCCTCAGCAGGTTCATCACATGGTTGGTGAACTCACTGCACGCCTGGGGAGGAGAGGAGAGGAGGAGGAGGAGGAGGAGGAGGAGAGGAGGGAGGAGAGGAGGGAGGGGAGGAGGAGAGGATGAAGGAGAGGAGGGAGGAAGGAAGGAGAGGAGGGGGGGGGGTGAAGGAAGGAGGAGAGGAGGAAGGAAGGAGAGGAGGGAGGAAGGTGAGGAGGGAGGAGAGGAGGGGATGAAGGAAGGAGGAAGGAGAGGAGGGGATGAAGGAAGGAGGAGAGGAGGGAGGAAGGAGATGAGGGAGGAGAGGAGGAGGGGATGAAGGAAGGAGGAGAGGAGGAAGGAAGGAGAGGAGGAGGAGAGGAGGAGGAGGAGGGGATGAAGGAAGGTGGAGAGGAGGAAGGAAGGAGAGGAGGGAGGAAGGAGAGGAGGGGAGGGAGATGTCATTTATTTCCTGAAGGGGAGGTACTGGTCGTGTCTGAATACCCATACTGAGGTATAAATAGTAGTCTGTGAAATCTCTCAAATGTAGTACGCTTTAAATGCCAGGATGTCATCAGGCTTTTCATCTAGTGGAATTCACTGCACACGACTCAGGAAGAGAATCATCTTTTCATCTGGTGGAATTCACTGCACACTACTCAGGAAGAGAATCATCTTTTCATCTGGTGGAATTCACTGCACACAACTCAGGAAGAGAATCATCTTTTCATCTGGTGGAATTCACTGCACATTACTCAGGAAGAGAATCATCTTTTCATCTGGTGGAATTCACTGCACACGACTCAGGAAGAGAATCATCTTTTCATCTGGTGGAATTCACTGCACACGACTCAGGAAGAGAATCATCTTTTCATCTCGTGGAATTCACTGCACACAACTCAGGAAGATAATCATCTTTTCATCTGGTGGAATTCACTGCACACGACTCAGGAAGAGAATCATCTTTTCATCTGGTGGAATTCACTGCACACGACTCAGGAAGAGAATCATCTTTTCATCTGGTGGAATTCACTGCACACGACTCAGGAAGAGAATCATCTTTTCATCTGGTGGAATTCACTGCACACTACTCAGGAAGAGAATCATCTTTTCATCTGGTGGAATTCACTGCACACTACTCAGGAAGACAATCATCTTTTAATCTGGTGGAATTCACTGCACACGACTCAGGAAGAGAATCATCTTTTCATCTGTTTGACAACAGCTGATTATCAGATTAGAGGAGGAGCAACGAATGGCGAGGAACAAGCGTGATTGGATGATGCCTTCTCAGTATGGAGCAGTATGTTGATATTTCCTGCTTCCTGCATTCGTTGTTACTAAACAGTACGTTCTAAATGGTATGTAGTACTACTAATACACAGTATGTAGTTTTAGTAAGTAGTAGGCAAGACAGATTTCAGACACGCCCCCTCCACCCCCCCTTCTCTCAGCTGTTATTGGATAGTGTGTGTTCCCTCCTACCTGTTCATATTTCTCCAGTTCAGAGTGGAATATTCCTCTGATCTGAGTCAGCTTGGCCCTGTAGTCTGAGTGTTCTATACTGCCGTCGTTAGGAGACCCGCCCGCAGCCGCCGCCACTGCAGCCGCTGCCGCCGCCGAGGCCCCACCCTTCTCCGGGCCGGACACGCCCTCTGCCAGCAACATGTTGTCCAATCGCATGATCTGGGGATCTGGTGGATCCTCATCCTGGATACCACGGATACTGAGGACTGGAGAGGAGAGATGGAGAGAGAAGCACAAGGGTTAGAAAGATGAATAGAGAAAGAGCGAGGGAGAAAAAAATGATTAGAGAGATGAACGTGGGGGAGAGAGATGGAGAGAGAGAGAGATGAACAGAGAGATGAACAGAGAGGTGAGGGAGAGAGTAGAAATGGACAAAGAGAGAGAGAGCACATTTCCTCAGTGAAAACAATGTACTGAGCAAATGTTGAATTGGCTTTTTACCAAATTACTGTACGACAGACCACGTATTCATCCTGCACACCCTAATTGACAAACAAAACAAAGGCAAAGTCTTCTCATGCTTTGTTGATTTCCCAAAATGTTTTTGACTCAATTTGGCATGAGGGTCTGCTATACAAATTGATGGAAAGTGGTGTTGGGGAAAAAACATACAACATAAAATCAATGCACATCAACAACAAGTGTGCAGCTTGAGGATGCAGCTTGAGCCCCACCCTCTTCAACATATATATATATATATATATATATATATGAATGAATTGGCGAGAGCACTAGAACAGTCTGCAGCACCCGGCCTTGGAATCTGAAGTCAAACATGTCTCCTGTTTGGTGATCTGGTGCTTCTGTCCCCAAACAAGGAGGGCCTACAGCAGCACCTGTAGACAGTGACTCTGTCAGACAGTAAATCTCAGTAAGACAAAAATAATGGTGTTCCAAAAAAAGGTCCAGTTGCCAGGACCCCAAATACAAATTCCATCTAGACACTGTTGCCATAGAGCACACAAAAAATACATACCTCGACCTAAACTTCAGTGCCACAGGTCATTTCCACAAAGCTGTGAACAGTCTGAGAGACAAGGCAAGATGGGCCTCCTACGCCATCAAAAGGAACATGACTTTTTTTTAAACTTGAATCAGTTATAGAACCCATTGCCCTTCATGGTTGTGAGGTCTGGGGTCCGTTCACCAACCAAGAATTCACAAAATTGATATTCTGCAGGCAGACAGACAGACAGACAGGCAGGCAGGGTAGCAGACAGACAGCTGTAGTCCCAGCAGTGACCAGCAGAGTGCAGCCTTCCCCTGTTTATAGCCCACTAGTGAGCAGACAGAAGGGTCACAATAGAAGCCAGTGTTGTTTCCTCCTCCATGCTCTTACATTCAAGCCTCAGAACCAGTTACCAGGCTGGATTCTAATTCAGGCCTCAGAACCAGTTACCAGGCTGGATTCTAATTAAGGCCTCAGAACCAGTTACCAGGCTGGATTCTAATTAAGGCCTCAGAACCAGTTACCAGGCTGGATTCTAATTCAGGCCTCAGAACCAGTTACCAGGCTGGATTCTAATTCAGGCCTCAGAACCAGTTACCAGGCTGGATTCTAATTCAGGCCTCAGAACCAGTTACCAGGCTGGATTCTAATTAAGGCCTCAGAACCAGTTACCAGGCTGGATACTAATTAAGGCCTCAGAACCAGTTACCAGGCTGGATTCAAATTAAGGCCTCAGAACCAGTTACCAGGCTGGATTCTAATTAAGACCTCAGAACCAGTTACCAGGCTGGATACTAATTCAGGCCTCAGAACCAGTTACCAGGCTGGATACTAATTAAGGCCTCAGAACCAGTTACCAGGCTGGATACTAATTAAGACCTCAGAACCAGTTACCAGGCTGGATTCTAATTAAGGTCTCGGAACCAGTTACCAGGCTGGATACTAATTAAGGCCTCAGAACCAGTTACCAGGCTGGATACTAATTAAGACAACTGCTTGTGGGTTGTCAGTTCAAAATGGTTTCTACTAATTCGGAGACTTAACCAGATCATGTCTAATGAGTGTAATACCAAACCAGGTCTTCCCAATACAGACAGTAGCGTCAGTAGAGTTGGGCAGTAAGTGTTTCTCAGCTCCCGTCCTGAAGGAGCCCCAACATTGTTTTGTTGTCGCACCGGACAAACACACCTCATTCAACTAGTCAAGGGCTTGATAAATGGTTGTTACCAGATTCAGGTGTGCTTGTGTGTGTCTACAACAAAACATTTGGGAAATACAACAGTGGCAGGTCCAGACACGAGATGACAGAGGAGAAACTAAAATCATTTTTACATTTCAGTTATTTAGCAGACGCCTTTGCTCAAGGGCACGTCGACAGATTTTTCACATAGTCGGCTCGAGGATTCGAACCAGCAACCTTTTGGTTACTGGCCCAATAATGCTCTTAACCACTAGTCTACCTGCTGCAAAGTACAGTAGCCTGTATTACAAAATAAATAAACATTTTCTTCAGCTTATTCCAGGACATTTTCTTTAGGTTAGCAGTCTAATGCAGTGGTTCCCAAACCTCTCCTTGGACACCCCCAGACATGTCACAACTTTGTTTGAGCCCTGAACTAGCTCACCTGGTTCACCTGGTCAATGGATTTAACTATCTCACCTGGTTCACCTAGTCAAGGGCTTTAACTAGCTCACCTGGTTCACCTAGTCAAGGGCTTTAACTAGCTCACCTGGTTCACCTAGTCAAGGGCTTTAACTAGCTCACCTGGTTCACCTAGTCAAGGGCTTTAACTATCTCACCTGGTTCACCTAGTCAAGGGCTTTAACTAGCTCACCTGGTTCACCTAGTCAAGGGCTTTAACTAGCTCACCTGGTTCACCTGGTCAATGGCTTTAACTATCTCACCTGGTTCACCTAGTCAAGGGGTTTAACTAGCTCACCTGGTTCACCTAGTCAAGGGGTTTAACTAGCTCACCTGGTTCACCTAGTCAAGGGGTTTAACTAGCTCACCTGGTTCACCTAGTCAAGGGCTTTAACTAGCTCACCTGGTTCACCTAGTCAAGGGCTTTAACTAGCTCATCTGGTTCACCTAGTCAAGGGCTTTAACTAGCTCACCTGGTTCACCTCGTCAAGGGCTTTAACTAGCTCACCTGGTTCACCTAGTCAAGGGCTTTAACTAGCTCACCTGGTTCACCTAGTCAAGGGCTTTAACTAGCTCACCTGGTTCACCTAGTCAAGGGCTTTAACTAGCTCACCTGATTCACCTAGTCAAGGGCTTTATCTAGCTCACCTGGTTCACCTGGTCAATGGCTTTAACTATCTCACCTGGTTCACCTAGTCAAGGGCTTTAACTAGCTCACCTGGTTCACCTAGTCAAGGGCTTTAACTAGCTCACCTGATTCACCTAGTCAAGGGCTTTAACTAGCTCACCTGGTTCACCTAGTCAAGGGGTTTAACTAGCTCACCTGATTCACCTAGTCAAGGGCTTTAACTAGCTCACCTGGTTCACCTAGTCAAGGGCTTTAACTAGCTCACCTGGTTCACCTAGTCAAGGGCTTTAACTAGCTCACCTGATTCACCTAGTCAAGGGCTTTAACTAGCTCACCTGGTTCACCTAGTCAAGGGCTTTAACTAGCTCACCTGGTTCACCTAGTCAAGGGCTTTAACTAGCTCACCTGGTTAGGGTCCAGACTGACAGAAGCAGTTCTGAGAATCAGTCTGACAGGGTACTGGTTAGGGTCCAGACTGACAGAAGCGGTTCTGAGAATCAGTCTGACAGGGTACTGGTTAGGGTCCAGACTGACAGAAGCGGTTCTGAGAATCAGTCTTACAGGGTACTGGTTAGGGTCCAGACTGACAGAAGCGGTTCTGAGAATCAGTCTGACAGGGTACTGGTTAGGGTCCAGACTGACAGAAGGGGTTCTGAGAATCAGTCTGACAGGGTACTGGTTAGGGTCCAGACTGACAGAAGCGGTTCTGAGAATCAGTCTGACAGGGTACTGGTTAGGGTCCAGACTGACAGAAGCGGTTCTGAGAATCAGTCTGACAGGGTACTGGTTAGGGTCCAGACTGACAGAAGGGGTTCTGAGAATCAGTGTTACAGGGTACTGGTTAGGGTCCAGACTGACAGAAGCGGTTCTGAGAATCAGTCTTACAGGGTACTGGTTAGGGTCCAGACTGACAGAAGGGGTTCTGAGAATCAGTCTTACAGGGTACTGGTTAGGGTCCAGACTGACAGAAGGGGTTCTGAGAATCAGTCTTACAGGGTACTGGTTAGGGTCCAGACTGACAGAAGGGGTTCTGAGAATCAGTCTTACAGGGTACTGGTTAGGGACCAGACTGACAGAAGCGGTTCTGAGAATCAGTCTGACAGGGTACTGGTTAGGGTCCAGACTGACAGAAGCGGTTCTGAGAATCAGTCTTACAGGGTACTGGTTAGGGTCCAGACTGACAGAAGCGGTTCTGAGAATCAGTCTGACAGGGTACTGGTTAGGGTCCAGACTGACAGAAGCGGTTCTGAGATTCAGTCTTACAGGGTACTGGTTAGGGTCCAGACTGACAGAAGGGGTTCTGAGAATCAGTCTTACAGGGTACTGGTTAGGGTCCAGACTGACAGAAGCGGTTCTGAGAATCAGTCTTACAGGGTACTGGTTAGGGTCCAGACTGACAGAAGCGGTTCTGAGAATCAGTCTTACAGGGTCCTGGTTCACAGAGAATTCACCCAACAAAGGACGACATAAGAAACTTAACCATATCCTTCTTTAGTGTGTGTGTGTGTGTGTGTGTGTGTGTGTGTGTGTGTGTGTGTGTGTGTGTGTGTGTGTGTGTGTGTGTGTGTGTGTGTGTGTGTGTGTGTGTGTGTGTGTGTGTGTGTGTGTGTGTGTGTGTGTGTGTGTGTGTGTGTGTGTGTGTGTGTGTGTGTGTGTAAGCCTCTGGTTGTAAGAAGATCAGGTTTAAGTAGCGTCTGTTAGTATTTACTGAAGATTGACACGCACACATTCTGAGAGATGGAGATGAGACAGAGACAGAGCGAGAGACAGAGCGAGCGAGAGACAGAGCGAGCGAGAGACAGAGCGAGCGAGAGACAGAGCGAGCGAGAGACAGAGCGAGCGAGAGACAGAGCGAGCCAGAGAGAGCGAGACAGAGGGAGCGAGACAGAGAGAGAGACAGAGAGGGTAGCAGTGGTTTGTGTGGCTGTTGCTATGGTAGCATTGCCAGCTTTCCCTGGCATCCCCTTACTGCCAAAACAACAGATAAGACACACACACTCTCTCACACACACACAGAGGCGTTAATTAGGGCGTCTCTTAAGGAGCCACTAAAGACCCTGTGAAAAATGAACGCTCATTTGAGAGGTCATTAATTTGCACAGTTATGCAAATTAGGTGGCAATTACAGCGTAGTTCCCTGGATCAGCTCACATTTATAATCACACAATGAGGGATATGACAGCATCCACATCTGGCAACCGGCCAGTCTACAATATACACACAGAGACACACACAGTCTACAATACACACACAAAGACACACACACAGTCTACAATATACACACAGAGACACACAGTCTACAATACACACACAGAGACACACACAGTCTACAATATACACACAGACACACAGTCTACAATACACACACAAAGACACACACACAGTCTACAATATACACACAGAGACACACAGTCTACAATACACACACAGAGACACACACACAGACACACACAGTCTACAATATACACACAGTCTACAATATACACACACGCAGATAGATAGACAGAGACAGGAGTCAGTACAAGAGCTAACCTTTGCTGGTTGCAAACCCAACCTGGCAATTAACAGCAAACAGCCCAATATGATAAATGACAATACAGTTACTGTAATTGTATAGGCCTTAGTGCTGAGTTATAGTTACTGTAATTGTATAGGTCTTAGTGCTGAGTTACAGTTACTGTAATTGTATAGGTCTTGGTGCTGAGTTAGTTACTGTAATTGTATAGGTCTTGGTGCTGAGTTAGTTACTGTAATTGTATAGGTCTTGGTGCAGAGTTACAGTTACTGTAATTGTATAGGTCTTGGTGCTGAGTTACAGTTACTGTAATTGTATAGGCCTTAGTGCGGAGTTAGTTACTGTAATTGTATAGGTCTTAATGCTGAGCAATTAACCAACATTTGTTATTTTTCGTTTTTTAAAGAACTAATTGACTGATGTCGGTTCAATTATTTGAATTACAGTCTGTTTTTTTAAAATGTAAACTCAATGAGCAGTTTCTCTAGAGAAAGAATAAGATGAAGCCCAAACTGTGCGATGTAGTAGGGAGTTGTAGTTTACGAACAGGCCAATATTCTACATGGTTTAGCGCATAAAACATGGTAATTAACTACAATGACCATAATCCATTGCGCATCTACTTGTCCGGTCCGTGTTTCTTGTACGCCTGCTACGTCAGGTTAGTGTGGGGCAGACACCGAGATAGAGAAGAGATGGGCCATCCACAGAGACAGAGAGCAGTTTCTTCACGACGTATCTCTACCTGATCTAAGTGATTGATAGTTTGTATTCAGCAGTCACAAAAAGTATAACCTTATTTACTTTGAAGAACTACTAAAATAGTGATTTTGTCAGACAGCACAGGCAGCAGCTCTATAGAGATGAGATGATGACTTGAAATAAAATAAAGTCATTAAATAAATAAAATATACACAACAATTTTAATATTGTATTAAAGTAATGTGAATAAATGATGGTTAATAAGTGATAAGCCGTAACGGGCAGTCACTGCCATCATGGGACTTTTATTAACGGTTTAATTCTGTGTTACAGCATTCAATGTATAAAATAATTATCAAAACAAAAACCACTTCAAAAAGCTCTAGTCGCTCAGCACCAGTAGGCCTATATCTCCCACTGGCAACCAAACACAGTTACTAAAGCTCTAATCGCTCAGCACCAGTAGGCCTCTATCTTCCACTGGCAACCAAACACAGTTACTAAAGCTCTAATCGCTCAGCACCAGTAGGCCTATATCTCCCACTGGCAACCAAACACAGTTACTAAAGCTCTAATCGCTCAGCACCAGTAGGCCTCTATCTTCCACTGGCAACCAAACACAGTTACTAAAGCTCTAATCGCTCAGCACTAGTAGGCCTGTATCTTCCACTGGCAACCAAACACAGTTACTAAAGCTCTAATCGCTCAGCACCAGTAGGCCTATATCTTCCACTGGCAACCAAACACAGTTACTACTACATCTTTCCCCAACTGAAACTCTGCTGTAACTGGGAACACCCCGGAAATTCAACTGGATCAGGAACTGAAACTCTGCTGTAACTGGGAACACCCAGGAAATTCAACTGGATCAGGAACTGAAACTCTGCTGTAACTGGGAACACCCAGGAAATTAAACGTTACTCAGAAATGTCAATGGTCACAGCCCTACCCCACACACCTGACAGATTAACTAGATTACTATGTAATCCAACAACTCAATCCAAAGAAACACCTGTACATTACCTCACACACATACACACACACACGCGCGTTGGTAGTGTGTAATAGCAAGTACAGGGCCTTCCGAGTGGCGCAGTGGTCTAAGGCACTGCATCGCAGTTGCTAGCTGTGCCACTAGAGATCCTGGTTCGAGTCCAGGCTCTGTCGCGACCGAGAGACCCATGGGGCAGGGCCCAGCGTCATCTGGGTTAGGGGAGGGTTTGGCCGGCAGGGATGTTCCTGTGGCGGGCCGGGCGCAGTGCACGCAGACACGGTCGCCAGGTGTACGGTGTTTACTTCCGACACATTGGTGTGGCTGGCTTCCGGGTTAAGTGGGCATTGGCTGGGTCGACCCTCGCCTCTCCCGACTCCGTACTGGAGTTGCAGCGATGAGAAAAGACTAACTACCAATTTGATACCACCATTTAGAAGAGAAAAAAAATACATTAAAGTAATATCAGTACAGTAACGTCTGCACTGATTTGATGTTAGTGTGTGGATGTGTGTTTACAATGATATGAAATGGCGGTGAGGGTGTGATATGGTTTATCAGCGTGTGTGTGTCACATGGCTCAACTTAACAGACAGGAGGATTCCCCCCGTTTCTTGGGAGAGCGGAAGTATTAACTGAGATTAGAGCTTACACAGAAATCCCCTCCTTTCATCCCTCCATTCTTTCCATCTCCTCTCTTACGCCCTGTCACTCGGATCATTCCATCATTCAGTTGATCATAATCCCACTCCGCTAATAACTCAGGTAGAGAAAGAAATAGACGAGAGGAAAGGTCAGAGAGAGAGAGGGAGGAGACACTAACAGACGTGTTGCTGAGACAGAAAGGGAGGATAGACACTAACAGATAACAGACGTGTTGCTGAGACAGAAAGGGAGGATAGACACTAACAGATAACAGACGTGTTGCTGAGACAGAAAGGGAGGATAGACACTAATAGACGTGTTGCTGAGACAGAAAGGGAGGATAGACACTAACAGATAACAGACGTGTTGCTGAGACAGAAAGGGAGGATAGACACTAACAGACGTGTTGCTTAGACAGAGAGGGAGGATAGACACTAACAGATAACAGACGTGTTGCTTAGACAGAAAGGGAGGATAGACACTAACAGACGTGTTGCTGAGACAGAAAGGGAGGATAGACACTAACAGACGTGTTGCTTAGACAGAGAGGGAGGATAGACACTAACAGATAACAGACGTGTTGCTTAGACAGAGAGGGAGGATAGACACTAACAGACGTGTTGCTTAGACAGAGAGGGAGGATAGACACTAACAGACGTGTTGCTTAGAAAGAAAGGGAGGATAGACACTAACAGATAACAGACGTGTTGCTGAGACAGAAAGGGAGGATAGACACTAACAGACGTGTTGCTGAGACAGAAAGGGAAGATAGACACTAACAGACGTGTTGCTGAGACAGAAAGGGAGGATAGACACTAACAGACGTGTTGCTGAGACAGAAAGGGAAGATAGACACTAACAGACGTGTTGCTGAGACAGAGAGAGAGGGAGGATAGACACTAATAGACGTGTTGCTGAGACAGAGAGAGGGAGGATAGACACTAACAGACATGTTGCTGAGACAGAGAGAGAGGGAGGATAGACACTAACAGACGTGTTGCTGAGACAGAGAGAGAGGGAGGATAGACACTAATAGACGTGTTGCTGAGACAGAAAGGGAGGATAGACACTAACAGATAACAGACGTGTTGCTTAGACAGAGAGGGAGGATAGACACTAACAGATAACAGACGTGTTGCTTAGACAGAGAGGGAGGATAGACACTAACAGACATGTTGCTGAGACAGAAAGGGAGGATAGACACTAACAGATAACAGACGTGTTGCTTAGACAGAGAGGGAGGATAGACACTAACAGATAACAGACGTGTTGCTTAGACAGAGAGGGTGGATAGACACTAACAGACGTGTTGCTGAGACAGAAAGGGTGGATAGACACTAACAGACGTGTTGCTGAGACAGAAAGGGAGGATAGACACTAACAGATAACAGACGTGTTGCTTAGACAGAGAGGGTGGATAGACACTAACAGACGTGTTGCTGAGACAGAAAGGGAGGATAGACACTAACAGATAACAGACGTGTTGCTGAGACAGAGAGAGGGAGGATAGACACTAACAGACGTGTTGCTGAGACAGAAAGGGAGGATAGACACTAACAGATAACAGACGTGTTGCTGAGACAGAGAGAGGGAGGATAGACACTAACAGACGTGTTGCTGAGACAGAAAGGGAGGATAGACACTAACAGACGTGTTGCTTAGACAGAGAGGGAGGATAGACACTAACAGATAACAGACGTGTTGCTTAGACAGAAAGGGAGGATAGACACTAACAGACGTGTTGCTGAGACAGAAAGGGAGGATAGACACTAACAGACGTGTTGCTTAGACAGAGAGGGAGGATAGACACTAACAGATAACAGACGTGTTGCTTAGACAGAGAGGGAGGATAGACACTAACAGACGTGTTGCTTAGACAGAGAGGGAGGATAGACACTAACAGACGTGTTGCTTAGAAAGAAAGGGAGGATAGACACTAACAGATAACAGACGTGTTGCTGAGACAGAAAGGGAGGATAGACACTAACAGACGTGTTGCTGAGACAGAAAGGGAAGATAGACACTAACAGACGTGTTGCTGAGACAAAAAGGGAGGATAGACACTAACAGACGTGTTGCTGAGACAGAAAGGGAAGATAGACACTAACAGACGTGTTGCTGAGACAGAGAGAGAGGGAGGATAGACACTAATAGACGTGTTGCTGAGACAGAGAGAGGGAGGATAGACACTAACAGACATGTTGCTGAGACAGAGAGAGAGGGAGGATAGACACTAACAGACGTGTTGCTGAGACAGAGAGAGAGGGAGGATAGACACTAATAGACGTGTTGCTGAGACAGAGAGAGGGAGGATAGACACTAACAGACATGTTGCTGAGACAGAAAGGGAGGATAGACACTAACAGACATGTTGATTTGACAGAGAGAGGGAGGATAGACACTAATAGACGTGTTGCTGAGACAGAAGGATGGAGAGAGAGGTGAGAAGAGAGATAGAAGGAGCGAGGCGGGGAGAGGAAGAGAGATCAAACTGTGGTCTACACGCAGCCCAGAGAGTAGTCTACACGCAGCCCAGTGAGTAGCCTACACGCAGCCCAATGTGTAGCCTACACCCAGCCCAGTGAG
>NC_092087.1:96131730-96151730 GCF_045679555.1 Salvelinus alpinus | reverse complement strand
AAGGGGGGAGAGAGAGAGAGAATGGGAGAGAGAGAGGGAGAGAGAGAGGGAGAGAGAGAGAAAGAAAGAAGGGGGAGAGAGGGGTGGGAGAGAGTAGGGGGGAGGAGAGAGAGATTCATTAGCTACAAGACAGAACCAGAACTATGAGTAGGAGCACAGCTGTCAATCTTCCACTGAACCAGGGTTAAAAGTGCACCTTCTCAACACACACACAAACAGACACACGCACACACACACAGACACACATTCTGGAGGGAATTCCTGCTGACATGTGACCACGAGGAACATTCTTTCAGCTGGCATTCTTTTCTTTAACTCAGAGAGGAAAAGGGGAGAGAGAGATCTTACTAGATATCTGCCATTCTTTTCTTTAACTCAGAGAGGAAAAGGGGAGAGAGAGATCTTACTAGATATCTGCCATTCTTTTCTTTAACTCAGAGAGGAAAAGGGGAGAGAGAGATCTTACTAGATAGGCTTAATTACAGAATAATAATACTTAATCAAACACCTTCTAAAACAAACACACAGCCACTGTGGTTTAGCCATCACAGAGTATGTGGTCTGACCAACCAGTTAGTAAAGATACTGTATCACAGTCGTCTGAGACAGTGTGGTCTGACCAACCAGTTAGTAAAGATACTGTTTCACAGTCGTCTCAGACAGTGTGGTCTGACCAACCAGTTAGTAAAGTTACTGTTTCACAGTCGTCTGAGACAGTGTGGTCTGACCAACCAGTTAGTAAAGATACTGTTTCACAGTCGTCTGAGACAGTGTGGTCTGACCAACCAGTTAGTAAAGATACTGTGTTTCACAGTCGTCTGAGACAGTGTGGTCTGACCAACCAGTTAGTAAAGTTACTGTGTTTCACAGTCGTCTGAGACAGTGTGGTCTGACCAACCAGTTAGTAAAGATACTGTTTCACAGTCGTCTCAGACAGTGTGGTCTGACCAACCAGTTAGTAAAGATACTGTTTCACAGTCGTCTGAGACAGTGTGGTCTGACCAACCAGTTAGTAAAGATACTGTGTTTCACAGTCGTCTGAGACAGTGTGGTCTGACCAACCAGTTAGTAAAGTTACTGTGTTTCACAGTCGTCTGAGACAGTGTGGTCTGACCAACCAGTTAGTAAAGATACTGTGTTTCACAGTCGTCTGAGACAGTGTGGTCTGACCAACCAGTTAGTAAAGATACTGTTTCACAGTCGTCTGAGACAGTGTGGTCTGACCAACCAGTTAGTAAAGATACTGTGTTTCACAGTCGTCTGAGACAGTGTGGTCTGACCAACCAGTTAGTAAAGATACTGTGTTTCACAGTCGTCTGAGACAGTGTGGTCTGACCAACCAGTTAGTAAAGATACTGTTTCACAGTCGTCTGAGACAGTGTGGTCTGACCAACCAGTTAGTAAAGATACTGTGTTTCACAGTCGTCTGAGACAGTGTGGTCTGACCAACCAGTTAGTAAAGATACTGTTTCACAGTCGTCTGAGACAGTGTGGTCTGACCAACCAGTTAGTAAAGTTACTGTTTCACAGTCGTCTGAGACAGTGTGGTCTGACCAACCAGTTAGTAAAGATACTGTGTATCACAGTCGTCTGAGACAGTGTGGTCTGACCAACCAGTTAGTAAAGATACTGTTTCACAGTCGTCTGAGACAGTGTGGTCTGACCAACCAGTTAGTAAAGATACTGTGTTACACAGTCGTCTGAGACAGTGTGGTCTGACCAACCAGTTAGTAAAGTTACTGTTTCACAGTCGTCTGAGACAGTGTGGTCTGACCAACCAGTTAGTAAAGATACTGGTGTTTCACAGTCGTCTCAGACAGTGTGGTCTGACCAACCAGTTAGTAAAGTTACTGTGTTTCACAGTCGTCTCAGACAGTGTGGTATCATGTCCAACCAGGAAGGTCCTTCACAGGACACGTGTGTGTGGCCTCTATACTAGAGGTCCACCGATTATGATTTTTCAACGCCGATACGATTATTGGTGGACCAAAAAAAGCCAATACCGATTAATTGGACGAGTTTTATATATATATTTGTAATAATGACAATTACAACTATACTGAATGAACACTTTTATTTTAACTTAATATAATACATCAATAAAATCAATTTAGTCTCAAATAAATAATGAAACATGTTCAATTTGGTTTAAATAATGCAAAAACAAAGTGTTAGAGAAGAAAGTAAAAGTGCAATATGTGCCATGTAAAAAAGCTAACGTTTCAGTTCCTTGATCAGAACATGAGAACATATGAAAGCTGGTGGTTCCTTTTAACATGAGTCTTCAATATTCCCAGGTAAGAAGTGCCAGCCTAATCTCGGGAGTTGATAGGGTTGAAGTCATAAACAGCGCAATGCTTGAAGCACAGAGAAGAGCTGCTGGCAAACGCAAGAAAGTGCTGTTTGAATGAATGCTTACGAGCCTGCTGCTGCCTACCATCGCTCAGTCAGACTGCTCTATCAAATATCAAATCATAGACTTAATTATAATATAATAACACACAGAAATACGAACCTTAGGTCATCAATATGGTCAAATCCGGAAACTATCATTTCAAAAACAAAACGTTTAATCTTTCAGTGAAATACGGAACCGTTCCGTATTTTATCTAACGGGTGGCAACCCTAAGTCTAAATATTGCTGTTACATTGCACAACCTTCAATGTTATGTCATAATTATGTACAATTCTGGAAAATTAATTACGGTCTTTGTTAGGAAGAAATGGTCTTCACACAGTTCACAACGAGCCAGGCAGCCCAAACTGCTGCATATACCCTGACTCTGCTTGCACAGAACGCAAGAGAAGTGACACAATTTCCCTAGTTAAAATAAATTCATGTTAACAGGCAATATTAACTAAATATGCAGGTTTAAAAATATATACTTGTGTATTGATTTTAAAGAAAGACATTGATGTTTATGATTAGGTACACATTGCTGCAAAGACAGTGCTTTTTTCGAATGCGCTTGTTAAATCATCACCCGTTTGGCGAGGTAGGCTGTGATTCGATGATAAATTAACAGGCACCGCATCGATTATATGCAACGCAGGACAAGCTAGATAAACTAGTAATATCATCAACCATGTGTAGTTAACTAGTCAAGATTGATTGTTTTTTATAGTATCTACTAAATGACTCACTACTGTAGTGGCTCTGGATCAGAGTCTGCTAAATGACTTACTACTGTAGTGGCTCTGGATCAGAGAGTCTGTTAAATGACTCACTACTGTAGTGGCTCTGGGTCAGAGCGTCTGTTAAATGACTCACTACTGTAGTGGCTCTGGATAAGAGAGTCTGCTAAATGACTCACTACTGTAGTGGCTCTGGATCAGAGAGTCTGCTAAATGACTCACTACTGTAGTGGCTCTGGATCAGAGAGTCTGCTAAATGTGAGTGAGTCATTTAGCAGACACTCTTATCCAGAGCCGCTACAGTAGTGAGTAATTTAGAAGCACAGAAACAACCACACACTCCTGGCCTCCAGGAAGCAGATTGGCCACCCTGTACGTCTACATGTTTAGTGTGTAGACAGACCATTTTTAAGGCTGCCCCTTTGAAAACACCTACCTAGCCTTTACAGGCCCAATCTATACTCTACAGAGGAGAGGAGGAGATGAGAGAGAAGTGAGGCTGGAGACCTGTGACATCTGCCTCAACTCAGAAGAGAGAGGGAGGAGAAAAAGGAGGCGAGGAGTAGGAATAGAGAGGAGTGAGGAGAAAACCAAACAGGCCGGAGCTCCTGCATTACCAGAGTATGGGGACAGAGCGAGTTTCCCAAAGGCCGGAGCTCCTTCATTTTCAGAGTATGGGGACAGAGCGAGCTTCCCAAAGGCCGGAGCTCCTGCATTACCAGAGTATGGGGACAGAGCGAGTTTCCCAAAGGCCGGAGCTCCTTCATTACCAGAGTATGGGGACAGAGCGAGTTTCCCAAAGGCTGGAGCTCCTGCATTACCAGAGTATGGGGACAGAGCGAGTTTCCCAAAGGCCGGAGCTCCTTCATTACCAGAGTATGGGGACAGAGCGAGCTTCCCAAAGGCTGGAGCTCCTTCATTACCAGAGTATGGGGACAGAGCGAGCTTCCCAAAGGCCGGAGCTCCTTCATTACCAGAGTATGGGGACAGAGCGAGTTTCCCAAAGGCTGGAGCGTCGGCCTTCTCACCCGCTCCAATTTCGCTCAGTGCACTTCACGAGCTCAGGGCTTGCCTGGCCCAGCATGCATCTGTAGTCTACTTGTGTGCTGCTATAGTCCCTAAGCTTTAGCTACTGACATGGAGTTCACTAAATATTTTCATATAGAAACTGATAACACACACAGGTGCAAAATCAAGGTGCCTTACAAAGATGAGGAGGACCAAGAGAGGGAGTGCGGTGATGTCGTGTCCAAAACCAACTGGTAGGTCCAGGTAGTCACTCAAATAGATGGGTGTTGGTTAAATGGTGATTTTAATGAATGGAGCCAATTTGGAGCGGCAGTTTTTTCTTTTTTGTGAGCGTGGAGCGTTTTCCCACGCGGAGCGGTCGAAAGGCCGCGGAGTGCCGGAGCAGTGCTTGTCTGTGAGCGATGAGCTCAACTTTGCTCACATACTCTGCTTCTTACATAATCTATACGAGAGAAACCAGAGGGACGAGAGAGCATGGAAAATAAGTGAAGAAAAATGGAGCATAAATAAACTGACCAGGATGATACACCAGCCTGTATGGCCTATACTGTCACCACTGACCATAATACACCAGCCTGTATACCCTATACTGTCACCACTGACCATAATACACCAGCCTGTATACCCTATACTGTCACCACTGACCAGGATGATACACCAGCCTGTATAGCCTATACTGTCACCACTGACCAGGATGATACACCAGCCTGTATAGCCTATACTGTCACCACTGACCAGGATGATACACCAGCCTGTATAGCCTATACTGTCACCACTGACCAGGATGATACACCAGCCTGTATAGCCTATACTGTCACCACTGACCAGGATGATACACCAGCCTGTATGGCCTATACTGTCACCACTGCCCATGATACACCAGCCTGTATGGCCTATACTGTCACCACTGACCATAATACACCAGCCTGTATGGCCTATACTGTCACCACTGACCAGGATAATACACCAGCCTGTATAGCCTATACTGTCACCACTGACCATAATACACCAGCCTGTATAGCCTATACTGTCACCACTGACCAGGATGATACACCAGCCTGTATAGCCTATACTGTCACCACTGACCAGGATGATACACCAGCCTGTATGGCCTATACTGTCACCACTGACCAGGATGATACACCAGCCTGTATAGCCTATACTGTCACCACTGACCAGGATGATACACCAGCCTGTATAGCCTATACTGTCACCACTGACTATGATACACCAGCCTGTACAGCCTATACTGTCACCACTGACCAGGATGATACACCAGCCTGTATAGCCTATACTGTCACCACTGACTATGATACACCAGCCTGTATAGCCTATACTGTCACCACTGACCAGGATGATACACCAGCCTGTATAGCCTATACTGTCACCACTGACTATGATACACCAGCCTGTACAGCCTATACTGTCACCACTGACCAGGATGATACACCAGCCTGTATAGCCTATACTGTCACCACTGACTATGATACACCAGCCTGTATAGCCTATACTGTCACCACTGACCAGGATGATACACCAGCCTGTATAGCCTATACTGTCACCACTGACTATGATACACCAGCCTGTATAGCCTATACTGTCACCACCGACCAGGATGATACACCAGCCTGTATAGCCTATACTGTCACCACTGACTATGATACACCAGCCTGTACAGCCTATACTGTCACCACTGACTATGATACACCAGCCTGTATAGCCTATACTGTCACCACTGACCAGGATGATACACCAGCCTGTATAGCCTATACTGTCACCACTGACCAGGATGATACTACAGCCACACACACCACCATAACACACCCATGAATGAGTAATACACAGTTAGTCTTTAATATGGGGGATTCACTGAGTGGATGAAGGCTCCAACAACCATACAATAGGTATCCTTAGGTCTTTGGAGCCTAGCTATATTGGTGTGTGTGTGTGTGTGTGTGTGTGGACAGCTGCTCTCTCGTGTGGTATTATCAGAGAATTGATTGCATCCCTCCTCTCACAATGAACAGGACAAAAACCCAGGAGGGACGAGAGGAGAGGGAGAGAATGTCTGTCTGTGTCTGTCTGTCTGTCTGTGTCTGTCTGTCTGTCTGTGTGTCTGTCTGTGTGTCTGTCTGTGTCTGTCTGTGTGGTGATACTGGCAGAACAGGAGCACATATGTAGGCGATACATCACACTACTATAAAAGGAGCCAATTCATCAATACAGCAATAACAATGTATTTATTAATATTGTAATAAGACGGTAATAGATGTGTAATTCTATAGTTTAGTCCATTTGTTTGTAATGGTGAGATCTATAGGCCTGTCAGTAATAAACCACTCCATAGAAAATAAACACTATGTAAATAGTTCATTCTAGTTGTATTGGTTAGACCTGTAAATCCTATAACTAACCTAAAGTAAATAACAGATTAACAATGTTAATGTCAGTGGTTCATTCTATAGTTCAGTAATGGGTTTACGGGCCTATAAGTAACGTAATAAATCCATCACAGATTAACACATATAACGCAAATGTTTCAGTGAAGCCGCTTGCCGGGCTGCGACACGTAAAACAGACACCACCGGGGTCAGCAGCATCATCCAGCGGGCTATTTACAGCCACTGGGGGGTCAAGCCGTGTGAAATTCGATCCGAGTTTCCATCACGGACAAGCAAACTCACACCAACCGCTGACTAAAAACACCTCCAGCCCCCCACCATACTGGCGACCGAATCCACCTGACACACCGCCACCACCAGACCCCAAAACGTCCATCTCCATTTCAAATGCGGGGCCATCCCCCTCTCCAGTCGCGGTAAGATCCTTTGTCATTATTCCATGTTAATGACGTGACGACCGATCAATCAAGGCGGCCTCAGCAAACTCATTCCAGTTAATTAGTCCGCCGGGCGGTCGTCAACGTTAACAGTATTTATATAAAGGAGGAGGGGAGGAGGAGAGAGTAACAACAGAGAGAGAGATGGAGGGAATAAAAACAGAATAACAACAGAGAGAGACAGAAGGAAAACAGAGTGAAAGCATACTGCTAATAAAAATGTAATCGCCTAGTGTAGATTTTAAAACGCGGCGAAAGGCGGCAGGTGCAAATTACACGGTCTCGAGTGTGGAGCTCAATGCTACGTCACGGCGCAGTAAAGTACAGCAAATAAAGCGAGGTCAGTCTGCGCACACAGACTGGTGCCATAACGACATGAGAGACTATTAATTAACCAGCCTGAATTAATGACCGCTGCTGTAACCGACCAGCGCGCTGGGAGTGGTGTGTAGCCTGTGTGAGTGTCAAAGAGACGATGTGAAATCAGTTGTTATTATGGCCAGTCACCATGCAGGCTCCTCTCCCCTGGATCCATGTCCTCCATCATGTTCCCTCCTTCTTACTATTCACCAAGCAAAAAGGTGCCCCTATTATATGATCTTGGGTCAGTTTTATCTTTACATCACATCATACATAAGCTCAGGTCTAATATGTCGTCTAATGATCCTGGATCATATAAGAGTGGTAACATCAACCTGGATCCCCTGTCTACATGGATCTCTCCCCTGTGCCCCAGCCCTCCTCTCCCCACCCCGGCCCTCTCCCTCGCTCCTCGGGGAAGGTGTTACCTGGCCTGGGCCTCGTCGAGACTCTCGTCCGTGATGGCCATGATCTGCTGGAGGATATCCCCGATGTCTTGCTGCGGCTGGCCGAGGGAGTGCTGCTTCCTCCCGGCGTCATGGTCCCCCACGTCGACCTGAGACAGTCCGGACAGCCCGACGAGACCCGACATCATGCGGGCCTGGTCCTCCATGCCTTTCAGAAAAATCTCGCCGTTTTTGCGACAAAACTAGGGAGGGAAAAGGTGACCGTTGTCCGATGAAGAGAGGAAGATGAGAAGATAGTATATTTTTTTCCCCAGAGGTAGCCCAGGCTAGTTGCCTTTTACAGTTTAATGTCCCTGACTCGAAACACCGAGTGTTTCAAAGTAGCCAATAAACAAAGGAAGACATCAAACTAAACTATTCAAAGTAGCCAATAAACAAAGAAATCAAACTAACTACAAAATACCATTGCTCGTTCAAATGACCAATAGCAACAAGCAAGTTGTAAACATGCAATTGTCTAAGTAAAACTCTGGATAAGAGCGTCTGCTAAATGACTTAAATGTAAATGTAAAACAAAAAAGCAAGTAAACGGTCGATCTGGGCCTACACAGTATTTGTAAACAAATAAACACTCTTTTCTTTGGCATAACCCGGCCTAGATTTATTTTTCATTCCGAGTCGAACACGGGTGCAGGGTTCTAACAGTAGTTCCACGGTTGAGGCAGATAGAAGGAGCCACAGGGGGGAAAATAAAGCCTGGAAAGGTAGAGCTGCCTTTAAAATGGTCAGCTAGGCGAACGACAAAGAGGGGGAGGGAGAACGAACCGAGCTGCCGCTGCGAGGGAGAAAAATGGCAACAATTAGCAGACTAGCTTGTCACAAATGTTACTCCTGCATTCGACAAATTAATAATCCGGCCTATATCCAAACGCTGTCTCGTGGAAAGCGACGGGGAATGTAGGCGAAACAGTTTGAAATCCGACCACCATGTATCTCCGTGTTTTTCTAACAATGAGAAAGAAGAGTAGCGCCACACTAGCCTACAACAGCTCGGCTAACGTTACGAGTCCACAGAAATCCCCAACGTGTCCGTTTTCGTTGCCTTCTTTTCCCAGGAAAAGCTGCACGGTTGGGAAGAAGTGTTGTAGCTAGTAGCCTACAGGATCAAATAAAACGACGGAATAAAATACATATTTTTTAATAAACTCCACTCCGTCCGACCAGCCGTGGCTGGCCTTGTCCTATCCGTTGGTCGAATAGCGCTGCTTGCTCCCCTCTCTTCTAGGCAGGTTTTTTTCCTTCTCCTCTGCTCTCCTTTCTTTATCCGGCTCCCTCGCCTGGCCCGTTCTCCCACTACCAACACACACACACACACACACACACACACACACACACACACACACACACACACACACACACACACACAGCGCACGCTGGGGAGGCTAATATGCAGTTCCACATCTCACCGCTGGGGGTGGGCTCCTCTCAGCTCTCATACGGTGTTCAGCAGCAGCAGCAGCATGGAAACAAGCAGCATTATTGACAGTTGTGTTGTTGTTGTTGTGATGGCTTGGAGGGCTTTCTCACGTAGCTTAAATATCCCAGCCCAAGACAGTCATATGAAAGCTTGACGTTTCAAGGAGCCCGTTCACTATGAGGTCAGGAGCCTGGGTCAACCAGAGCAGTAGTTTCTGGGTCAACCAGAGCAGTAGTTTCTGGGTCAACCAGAGCAGTAGTTTCTGGGTCAACCAGAGCAGTAGTTTCTGGGTCAACCAGAGCAGTAGTTTCTGGGTCAACCAGAGCAGTAGTTTCTGGGTCAACCAGAGCAGTAGTTTCTGGGTCAACCAGAGCAGTAGTTTCTGGGTCAACCAGAGCAGTAGTTTCTGGGTCAACCAGAGCAGTAGTTTCTGGGTCAACCAGAGCAGTAGTTTCTGGGTCAACCAGAGCAGTAGTTTCTGGGTCAACCAGAGCAGTAGTTTCTGGGTCAACCAGAGCAGTAGTTTCTGGGTCAACCAGAGCAGTAGTTTCTGGGTCAACCAGAGCAATAGTTTCTGGGTCAACCAGAGCAGTAGTTTCTGGGTCAACCAGAGCAGTAGTTTCTGGGTCAACCAGAGCAATAGTTTCAGGCCGACCAGCCGACCAAGATGGCTGGAATGGAATTAGACTTTCTTTCTACTCATTGCAAACAACCCCAAGATGCGGCACTGATCCCACTGCTGCCACCAGTGTAGCAGACGGAGACGGGCTTGATCCAGAGAACCAGGGGTTGTGGGGAGAGCAGAGAGTCTACAGTCACATACACATGATACAGACACAGTATACAGTCACAGACACAGTCTACAGACACAGTCTACAGTCACAGACACTTGCTACAGACACAGTCTACAGTCACAGACACGTGCTACAGACACAGTCTACAGACACAGTCTACAGACACAGACACATGCTACAGACACAGTCTACAGACACAGACACATGCTACAGACACAGTCTACAGACACAGACACATGCTACAGACACTGTCTACAGTCACATACACATGATACAGTCACAGACACGTGCTACAGACACAGTCTACAGTCACAGACACGTGCTACAGATGTAACAGTACTCTTCTTGCGTTGTGTACAATCAATCCTCGACACGAACTCCAAAGTGTAGCACCAGTCATGGAGATTTATTCTGGTAGGAACAGCACAAAATTGCACGTCATGCAATGCACGGCTCACCATCCAAACTCTGCACTCACGCACGCTGGTTTGGTGCTTGTTCACTGGGGCATGTAGTTACCAAAATAATACAATTACAATATAATATCTTTAACAATGTACCTGGTAGGAACAGCACAAAATTGCACGTCATGCAATGCACGGCTCACCATCCAAACTCTGCACTCACGCACTGTACAAAATATATGAACCCCCCCCACCAGACACAGTAAGTTGCTAGCTAGTACTGGCGGGAATTCTTTACAACAAAATGCACAACCAATATTCTCCAAAAAACACTGCATCTTATGTGTGATGTTCGAATAACATTTACAAACCGGTTGATATAAATTGTACATTTAAATCATCACTTGGGAGTATAAAAATCACTTTTGAGTACAGTGCTTTGCAACCAACAACTTACCGCTGGTTTGGTGCTTGTTCACTGGGACGATTCTAACTGAAACATCCTCCCTCGTAAGCAAGCTACGCAAACCAGCCAATAAGATGCCATGTTGAGTAGGTGAAGGCAAGACAAAACTAAAGACCCATTGGCTTAACAATAAAGTGGCAAGGGGAATCACCAATATAACCCTGTTACACAGACACAGTCTACAGACACAGACACATGCTACAGACACAGTCTACAGACACAGACACGTGCTACAGACACAGTCTACAGTCACAGACACCGTCTACAGTCACAGACACGTGCTACAGACACAGTCTACAGTCACAGACACGTGCTACAGACACCGTCTACAGTCACAGACACAGACACATGCTACAGACACATGATACATGCTACAGACACATGATACAGACACAGTCACAGACACGTGCTACAGACACAGTCTACAGTCACAGACACGTGCTACAGACACAGTCTACAGTCCCAGACACATGCTACAGACACAGTCTACAGTCCCAGACACATGCTACAGACACAGACATGTAGAGGCGGTGAGTTGGTCTCACGCTCTCGTGACGAGGTAGTGCCTGTCACGTGAAATCAGCGTCACCCTCGGTCCAAGAGAGAATTTCCTCTTGTTCTAATGTTGGAGACGTTTCCTGAGCGGGAGACACGGGTTCAGGACCCACCAGTCATACATAGACACATACAGAGACACGGGTTCAGGACCCGCCAGTCATACATAGACACATACAGAGACACGGGTTCAGGACCCACCAGTCATACATAGACACATACAGAGACACGGGTTCAGGACCCGCCAGTCATACATAGACACATACAGAGACACGGGTTCAGGACCCGCCAGTCATACATAGACACATACAGAGACACGGGTTCAGGACCCGCCAGTCATACATAGACACATACAGAGACACGGGTTCAGGACCCACCAGTCATACATAGACACATACAGAGACACGGGTTCAGGACCCACCAGTCATACATAGACACATACAGAGACACGGGTTCAGGACCCACCAGTCATACATAGACACATACAGAGACACGGGTTCAGGACCCACCAGTCATACATAGACACATACAGAGACACGGGTTCAGGACCCACCAGTCATACATAGACACATACAGACACTGATACAGGTTGGCTACAACAGCCTACACTTGGTCAAATGGCACCCTATTCCCTACATAGGGCATTACTTTAGACCAGGGCCCTATGGGGAATGGCACCCTATTCCCTACATAGGGCATTACTTTAGACCAGGGCCCTATGGGGAATGGCACCCCATTCCCTACATAGGGCATTACTTTAGACCAGGGCCCTATGGGGAATGGCACCCTATTCCCTACATAGGGCATTACTTTAGACCAGGGCCCTATGGGGAATGGCACCCTATTCCCTACATAGGGCATTACTTTTGGCAAGAGCCTTATGGCAGTGGCCTGCCAAATGGCGCAGAGGTCTAAGGCACTGCATCACAGTGCTTGAGGCGTCACTATAGACCCAGGTTTGATCCCAGGCGGTGTCACATCCAGCCGTGACCGGGAGACCATGAGGCGGCGCACAATTGGCCCAGCGTCGTTCCCGGGTTAGGGGAGGGTTTAGCCGGCCGGGATTTCCTTGTCCCACCGCGCTCTAGCTACTCCTTGTGGCGGGCCGGGCGCCTGCAAGCTGACTCCGGTTGCCAGTTGGACGGTGTTTCCTCAGACACATTGGTGCGGCTGGCTTACGGGTTAAGCGAGCAGTGTGTCAAGAAGCAGTGCGGCTTGGCAGGGTCGTGTTTCGGAGAACGCATGGCTCTCGACATTCGCCTCTCCCGAGTCCGTACGGGAGTTGCAGCGATGGGACAAGACTGTAACTACCAATTGGATATCACGAACTTGGGAAGAAAAAAGGGTAAAAGTAAAAAAAAAAAAATACTTTAAAAAAGCCCTATGGCCAATTCCCTACATAGGGCACTAGTTTTGACCTAGGCCTTTTTCACTCAAATAAATGCCCTATATAGGTTGCAATTTGGGACACTGGAATAGTGGCCTAAATGGTTCTGTTATTTACCCTCTTGCTAAATGGTATCCATGTTGATGTCTCCTCAGCTTTGTAGACGTGACGTAGCGTGTGCATGATTAGCCTGCTAATGTTGAACACAAAACAAAGCCGTGTCACTCGACCATCATCATCATTACCATCACTCACCCCTCTCCGCCAATCATAGCCTCCACTCGTCTTTGACCCCTCTTGGTTGCTAGGCGTTATGCTAATGGTGCCTATAGCGTTTCTACCTAAACAGTGGACCAACTGAATAACGTGGAATATGTAGAGTGGATATACAGGTCTGAATTTACACAACACACATAGCGTTAGGCCTAGTCCTCCTTATTCAATGATTACAGAAGGACACAACATGTATCTGTCGTGTGGGAATGTTGCTGTTTATATACAGTACCAGTCAAAAGTTTTGACACACCTACTCATTCAAGGGTTTTTCTTTATTTTTTACAATTTTCTACATTGTAGAATAATAGTGAAGACATCAAAACTATGAAATAACACATATGGAATCACTACTTTTGACCATGGCCCTTTGGACCAGAGCCCTTTAGGCCCTGGTCAAAAGTAGTACACTTCACAGGGAAAAAGGTGCCATTCTGGTCAAAAGTAGTTCACTTCACAGGGAAAAAGGTGCCATTCTGGTTAAAAGTAGTTCACTTCACAGGGAAAAGGGTGCCATTCTGGTTAAAAGTAGTTCACTTCACAGGGAAAAAGGTGCCATTCTGGTTAAAAGTAGTTCACTTCACAGGGAAAAGGGTGCCATTCTGGTTAAAAGTAGTTCACTTCACAGGGAAAAAGGTGCCATTCTGGTTAAAAGTAGTTCACTTCACAGGGAAAATGGTGCCATTCTGGTTAAAAGTAGTTCACTTCACAGGGAAAAGGGTGCCATTCTGGTTAAAAGTAGTACACTTCACAGGGAAAATGGTGCCATGCTGGTTAAAAGTAGTTCCCTTCACAGGGAAAAGGGTGACATTCTGGTTAAAAGTAGTTCACTTCACAGGGAAAAGGGTGCCATTCTGGTTAAAAGTAGTACACTTCAAAGGGAAAAGGGTGCCATGCTGGTTAAAAGTAGTTCACTTCACAGGGAAAAAGGTGCCATTCTGGTTAAAAGTAGTTCACTTCACAGGGAAAAGGGTGCCATTCTGGTTAAAAGTAGTTCATTTCACAGGGAAAAAGGTGCCATTCTGGTTAAAAGTAGTTCACTTCACAGGGAAAATGGTGCCATTCTGGTTAAAAGTAGTTCACTTCACAGGGAAAAGGGTGCCATTCTGGTTAAAAGTAGTTCACTTCACAGGGAAAAAGGTGCCATTCTGGTTAAAAGTAGTTCACTTCACAGGGAAAAGGGTGCCATTCTGGTTAAAAGTAGTTCACTTCACAGGGAAAAAGGTGCCATTCTGGTTAAAAGTAGTTCACTTCACAGGGAAAATGGTGCCATTCTGGTTAAAAGTAGTTCACTTCACAGGGAAAAGGGTGCCATGCTGGTTAAAAGTAGTTCACTTCACAGGGAAAATGGTGCCATTCTGGTTAAAAGTAGTTCACTTCACAGGGAAAAGGGTGCCATTCTGGTTAAAAGTAGTTCACTTCACAGGGAAAAAGGTGCCATTCTGGTTAAAAGTAGTTCACTTCACAGGGAAAAGGGTGCCATTCTGGTTAAAAGTAGTTCACTTCACAGGGAAAAAGGTGCCATTCTGGTTAAAAGTAGTTCACTTCACAGGGAAAATGGTGCCATTCTGGTTAAAAGTAGTTCACTTCACAGGGAAAAGGGTGCCATGCTGGTTAAAAGTAGTTCACTTCACAGGGAAAAGGGTGCCATTCTGGTCAAAAGTAGTTCACTTCACAGGGAAAAAGGTGCCATTCTGGTCAACAGTAGTTCAGGGTTCCAAAGGGTTCCATTTGGGCCGTGTGTGTTCAGATTGAGTCACGGTGTCTTTGTTTAGCTGCTGTTGCCAATAGAGACAGCAGACTGACAGAGACCACGCCTTCAGCTAATGACTCAATTATACATCACTCTCTCTCTCTCTCTCTCTCTCTCTCTCTCTCTCTCTCTCTCTCTCTCTCTCTCTCTCTCTCTCTCTCTCTCTGTGTGTGTGTGTGAAGTACTTTGTGCTTGCTGTAAGATCATAATGGATCAGTTTGAACCATAAATGAAGCAGAGGGAATGTCAGAAAGCCTCGGCCTCCTAACTCTCCTGCTAGATTGACAGCTGGGTTGCCATGGCAGGAGGGGGGAGGGGGGAATAGAACATTGGGTCATTAGCCCGCCTCCTTTCAGGATGATTGACGCCCGGGCTGGGAGAGGGGAGAGGGAGGGGGGAGTAGAAAGGAAAGGGAGAGGAAAGGGGAACGGGGGACTGGGGAGAGGAAAGGGGTAGGGGGGACTGGGGAGAGGAAAGGGAGAGGGGGGACTGGGGACAGGAAGAGGGGGGACTGGGGAGAGGAAAGGGAGAAGGGGGACTGGGGAGAGGAAAGGGGGAGGGGGAGAGGAAAGGGGGAGGGGGGCGAGGGAAAGGGGGGACTGGGGAGAGGAAAGGGGGAGGGGGGAGAGGAAAGGGGGAAAGGGCAGGGTACGGGTGTAGAGTTTCAGGTACACTCCCACTTTACCATGACAGCCCAAAGACACAACGCACACACACACACACACACACACACACACACACACACACACACACACACACACACACACACACACACACACACACACAGGTTAGGTGGATGTGAGGTGGTGTGATAAAGCGTTGCTGACTACATAGGGAGAAGAACAGTTCCTGTGTTGTGTGTGTGTGTGTGTGTGTGTGTGTGTGTGTGTGTGTGTGTGTGTGTGTGTGTGTGTGTGTGTGTGTGTGTGTGTGTGTGTGTGTGTGTGTGTGTGTGTGTGTGTGTGTGTGTGTGTGTGTGTGTTGCCAGTCTGTCACACTCAGAGAGACAGAAGGCCATCCAGCAGGACAGATGAATGGATCCCGTGGCAAGGCGGGAAAAGAGAGATGACTGAGGTTTCACTCTATCATTCTCTCTCTCTCTCACACACACACACACACACACACACACACACACACACACACACACACACAGACAGACAGACAGACAGACAGACAGACAGACAGACAGACAGACAGACAGACAGACAGACAGACAGACAGACAGACAGACAGACAGACAGACAGACAGACAGACAGACAGACAGACAGACAGACAGACAGACAGACAGACAGACAGACAGACAGACAGACAGACAGACACACACACACACACACACACACACACACACACACACACACACACACACACACACACACACACACACACACACACACACACACACACACACACACAGAGAGAGTCTGGCAGACTGCCTCTAGTCCCTCTGTCTGAGTCCCTGTAGATTTCCTCTGGGTTCATTCCCATTAATTAGCCAATCAGCCAATTACGCTAAACGTTCTAAATAAACAAGGATCCCCCCTCCCCCTCAGATGGCTCGCTCCATTATCTACTAACACCCCCTTCTGTCACCCCTAGTGGTCTGCTCTGCATGTTGCCATGACAACAGAGACTCAAGCACCCCTGGATTCTCCCTGGGAGTGTCTCTGTGGCGTGTGTGTGTGTGTGTGTGTGTGTGTGTGTGTGTGTGTGTGTGTGTGTGTGTGTGTGTGTGTGTGTGTGTGTGTGTGTGTGTGTGTGTGTGTGTGTGTGTGTGTGTGTGTGTGTGTGTGTGTGTGTGTGTGTGTGTGTGTGTGTGTGTGAGTGAGGGAGTGCACTTGTGTGTTTGTGGCTAAATGTCAATGTAAAACATACAATCAATATCATAAGACGTTACATCCATGAGAAGGGATTGGAGGAGCCGTCTATCGTCTGGTCTAGGCTCTGATGATGTCATCAAGGTCCTGTCGCGTCACAACATCAGGTATCTACAATAGTAAACCCACTCATACAGACCGGTGTTCAATCACTGGACATCTTGACCTCTGTGTTATAGACAGAATGCAATACGTTCTCTGTCTCCTATCCTACCCACTCGCCGCTCTTTCTCTCGCTTTCTCTCTCTCTCCTTTCTCTCCCCTTCTCCCCTTTCTGTTATCTCTCCTCCTTCCTTCTCACCATCACTCCCTCGCCCTTTCTCTCTCACCCTTCCCCCCTTTTCCATTATCCCCCTCTCTTTCTCCTCACCTCCCTCCCCCCTCTCCCCCCTGCGCTGCCTCATTTTCATGTAAATGGAAATTGATCTTTCTTTCGGCGCACTGCCTTGAATGCCCTCCTCTCAATTTCAATTCAATTTAAGGGCTTTATTGGCATGGGAAACATATGTTTACATTGCCAAAGCAAGTGAAATAGATAATATATCAAAGTGAAATAAACAATCAAAAATTTACAGTAATTATTACACTTACAAAAGTTCCAAAACTGCCCATCTCCTCTCTCCCTCTCACTCTGCCCCACCTCCAAAGACCTCTCATCATACCTCTCACATACCTCTCTCTCTCTCCTCTCTCACTCTCCCCTCTCTCTCTCCTCTCTCTCTCATACAGTGCATTCGGAAAGTATTCAGAACCCTTCCCTTTTTCCACATTTTGTTACGTTACGGCCCGATTCTAGAATGGATTAAATCGTTTCCCCCCCTCATCAATCTACACTCAATACCCCATAATATCAAAACAAAAACTGGTTTTACACATTTTTGCAAATTTATAATATTTTGGGGGGGAAATGTCACATTTACATAAGTATTCAGACCCTTTGCTATGAGACTCGAAATTGAGCTCAGGTACATCCTGTTTCCATTGATCATCCTTGAGATGTTTCTACAACTTGATTGGAGTCCACCTGTGGTAAATTCAATTGATTGGACATGATTTGGAAAGGCACACACCTGTCTATATAAGGTTCCACAGTTGACAGTGCATGTCAGAGCAAAAACCAACCCATGAGGTCGAAGGAATTGTCCGTATAGCTCCGAGACAGGATTGTGTCGAGGCACAGATCTGGGCAACGGTACCAAAACATTTCTGCAGCATTGAAGGTCCCCAAGAGCACAGTGGCCTCCATAATTCTCAAATGGAAGAAGTTTGGAACCACCAAGACTCCGCCCGGTCAAACTGAGCAATCGGGGGAGAAGGGCCTTGGTCAGGGAGGTGACCAGGAACCCGATGGTCACTCTGACAGAGCTCCGGAGTTCCTCTGTGGGTATCGGAGAACCTTCCAGAAGGACAACCATCTCTGCAGCACTCCACCAATCAGGCTTTTATGGTAGAGTGGCCAGACGGAATCCACTCCTCAGTAAAAAGGAACATGACAGCCTGCTTGGAGTTTGTCAAAAGGCACCTAAAGACTCTTAGACCATGAGAACCAAGATTCTCTGGTCTGATGAAACCAAGATTGAACTCTTTGGCCTGAATGTCAAGCGTCACATCTGAAGGAAACCTGCCACCATCCCTATGGTGAAACATGGTGGTGGCAGCATCATGCTGTGGGGATGTTTTTCAGCGGCAGGGAATGGGAGACTAGTCAGGATCGAGGGAAAGATGAACGGAGAAAGTACAGAGAAATCCTTGATGAAAACCTGCTCCAGAGCACTCAGACAAAATGAGAAGAAAAAAATCCAGAAAATCACATTGTAGGATTTTTAATGAATTTATTTGCAAATTATGGTGGAAAATAAGTATTTGGTCAATAACAAAAGTTTATCTCAATACTTTGTTATATACCCTTTGTTGGCAATGACAGAGGTCAAACGTTTTCTGTAAGTCTTCACAAGGTTTTCACACACTGTTGCTGGTATTTTGGCCCATTCCTCCATGCAGATCTCCTCTAGAGCAGTGATGTTTTGGGGCTGTTGCTGGGCAACACGGACTTTCAACTCCCTCCAAAGATTTTCTATGGGGTTGAGATCTGGAGACTGGCTAGGCCACTCCAGGACCTTGAAATGCTTCTTACGAAGCCACTCCTTCGTTGCCCGGGCGGTGTGTTTGGGATCATTGTCATGCTGAAAGACCCAGCCACGTTTCATCTTCAATGCCCTTGCTGATGGAAGGAGGTGATGTTTCCACCCCCATGCTTCACAGTAGGTATGGTGTTCTTTGGATGCAACTCAGCATTCTTTGTCCTCCAAACACGACGAGTTGAGTTTTTACCAAAAAGTTCTATTTTGGTTTCATCTGACCATATGACATTCTCCCAATCTTCTTCTGGATCATCCAAATGCTCTCTAGCAAAACTTCAGAGGGGCCTGGACATGTACTGGCTTAAGCAGGGGGACACGTCTGGCACTGCAGGATTTGAGTCCCTGGCGGCGTAGTGTGTTACTGATGGTAGGCTTTGTTACTTTGGTCCCAGCTCTCTGCAGGTCATTCACTAGGTCCCCCCGTGTGGTTCTGGGATTTTTGCTCACCGTTCTTGTGATCATTTTGACCCCACGGGGTGAGATCTTGCGTGGAGCCCCAGATCGAGGGAGATTATCAGTGGTCTTGTATGTCTTCCATTTCCTAATAATTGCTCCCACAGTTGATTTCTTCAAACCAGGCTGCTTACCTATTGCAGATTCAGTCTTCCCAGCCTGGTGCAGGTCTACAATTTTGTTTCTGGTGTCCTTTGACAGCTCTTTGGTCTTGGCCATAGTGGAGTTTGAGGTTGTGGACAGGTGTCTTTTATACTGATAACAAGTTCAAACAGGTGCCATTAATACAGGTAACGAGTGGAGGACAGAGGAGCCTCTTAAAGAAGAAGTTACAGGTCTGTGAGAGCCAGAAATCTTGCTTGTTTGTAGGTGACCAAATACTTATTTTCCACCATAATTTGCAAATAAATTCATTCAAAATCCTACAATGTGATTTTCTGGATTTTTTTTCTCATTTTGTCTGTCATAGTTGAAGTGTACCTATGATGAAAATTACAGGCCTCTCTCATCTTTTTAAGTGGGAGAACTTGCACAATTGGTGGCTGACTAAATACTTTTTTGCCCCACTGTATATATCTGTGTGACAGTATATATCTGTATATATATATATATATATATATATATCTGTGTGACAGTATATATCTGTATATAT
>NC_092087.1:96050793-96131630 GCF_045679555.1 Salvelinus alpinus | reverse complement strand
TAACAGTATATATCTGTGTGACAGTATATATCTGTATATATATATATATATATATATATATCTGTGTGACAGTATATATCTGTATATATATATATATATATATATATATATATCTGTGTGACAGTATATATCTGTGTGACAGTATATATCTGTGTGTGTAACAGTATATATCTGTGTGTGTAACAGTATATATATATCTGTGTAACAGTATATATCTGTGTGACAGTATATATCTGTGTGTGTAACAGTATATATCTGTGTGACAGTATATATATATCTGTGTAACAGTATATATCTGTGTGACAGTATATATCTGTGTGACAGTATATATCTGTGTAACAGTATATATCTGTGTGACAGTATATATCTGTGTGTGTAACAGTATATATCTGTGTGTGTAACAGTATATATATATCTGTGTAACAGTATATATCTGTGTGACAGTATATATCTGTGTGTGTAACAGTATATATCTGTGTGTGTAACAGTATATATATATCTGTGTGACAGTATATATCTGTGTGACAGTATATATCTGTGTGTGTAACAGTATATATCTGTGTGTGTAACAGTATATATATATCTGTGTAACAGTATATATCTGTGTGACAGTATATATCTGTGTGTGTAACAGTATATATCTGTGTGTGTAACAGTATATATCTGTGTGTGTAACAGTATATATCTGTGTGTGTAACAGTATATATATATCTGTGTAACAGTATATATATATCTGTGTGTGTAACAGTATATATCTGTGTGACAGTATATATCTGTGTAACAGTATATATATATCTGTGTGTGTAACAGTATATATCTGTGTGTGTAACAGTATATATCTGTGTAACAGTATATATCTGTGTGTGTAACAGTATATATCTGTGTAACAGTATATATCTGTGTGACAGTATATATCTGTGTGTGTGACAGTATATATCTGTGTGTGTGACAGTATATATCTGTGTGTGTGACAGTATATATCTGTGTGTGTAACAGTATATATCTGTGTAACAGTATATATCTGTGTAACAGTATATATCTGTGTGTGTGACAGTATATATCTGTGTGTGTGACAGTATATATCTGTGTGTGTGACAGTATATATCTGTGTGTGTGACAGTATATATCTGTGTGTGTAACAGTATATATCTGTGTGACAGTATATATATATCTGTGTAACAGTATATATCTGTGTGTGTGACAGTATATATCTGTGTGTGTAACAGTATATATCTGTGTAACAGTATATATCTGTGTAACAGTATATATATATATCTGTGTGTGACAGTATATACAGTGGGGCAAAAAAGTATTTAGTCAGCCACCAATTATGCAAGTTCTCCCACTTAAAAAGATGAGAGAGGCCTGTAATTTTCATCATAGGTACACTTCAACTATGACAGACAAAATGAGAAGAAAAAAATCCAGAAAATCACATTGTAGGATGTTTTATGAATTTATTTGCAAATTATGGTGGAAAATAAGTATTTGGTCAATAACAAAAGTTTATCTCAATACTTTGTTATATACCCTTTGTTGGCAATGACAGAGGTCAAACGTTTTCTGTAAGTCTTCACAAGGTTTTCACACACTGTTGCTGGTATTTTGGCCCATTCCTCCATGCAGATCTCCTCTAGAGCAGTGATGTTTTGGGGCTGTTGCTGGGCAACACGGACTTTCAACTCCCTCCAAAGATTTTCTATGGGGTTGAGATCTGGAGACTGGCTAGGCCACTCCAGGACCTTGAAATGCTTCTTACGAAGCCACTCCTTCGTTGCCCGGGCGGTGTGTTTGGGATCATTGTCATGCTGAAAGACCCAGCCACGTTTCATCTTCAATGCCCTTGCTGATGGGAGGAGGTGATGTTTCCACCCCCATGCTTCACAGTAGGTATGGTGTTCTTTGGATGCAACTCAGCATTCTTTGTCCTCCAAACACGACGAGTTGAGTTTTTACCAAAAAGTTCTATTTTGGTTTCATCTGACCATATGACATTCTCCCAATCTTCTTCTGGATCATCCAAATGCTCTCTAGCAAAACTTCAGAGGGGCCTGGACATGTACTGGCTTAAGCAGGGGGACACGTCTGGCACTGCAGGATTTGAGTCCCTGGCGGCGTAGGTTGTTACTGATGGTAGGCTTTGTTACTTTGGTCCCAGCTCTCTGCAGGTCATTCACTAGGTCCCCCCGTGTGGTTCTGGGATTTTTGCTCACCGTTTTTGTGATCATTTTGACCCCACGGGGTGAGATCTTGCGTGGAGCCCCAGATCGAGGGAGATTATCAGTGGTCTTGTATGTCTTCCATTTCCTAATAATTGCTCCCACAGTTGATTTCTTCAAACCAAGCTGCTTACCTATTGCAGATTCAGTCTTCCCAGCCTGGTGCAGGTCTACAATTTTGTTTCTGGTGTCCTTTGACAGCTCTTTGGTCTTGGCCATAGTGGAGTTTGGAGTGTGACTGTTTGAGGTTGTGGACAGGTGTCTTTTATACTGATAACAAGTTCAAACAGGTGCCATTAATACAGGTAACGAGTGGAGGACAGAGGAGCCTCTTAAAGAAGAAGTTACAGGTCTGTGAGAGCCAGAAATCTTGCTTGTTTGTAGGTGACCAAATACTTATTTTCCACCATAATTTGCAAATAAATTCATTCAAAATCCTACAATGTGATTTTCTGGATTTTTTTTTCTCATTTTGTCTGTCATAGTTGAAGTGTACCTATGATGAAAATTACAGGCCTCTCTCATCTTTTTAAGTGGGAGAACTTGCACAATTGGTGGCTGACTAAATACTTTTTTGCCCCACTGTATATATATATCTGTGTGACAGTATATATATCTGTGTGTCTGTGTGACAGTATATATATCTGTGTGACAGTATATATCTGTGTGACAGTATATATATATATATATATATATATATATATATATATCTGTGTGTCTTTTGTTTGTACTGCCTTACACTCAAAAGTTTCAAAGGAATAGAGACATTTCAAATGTCATTATGGCTATGTACAGTGTTGTAACAATGTGCAAATAGTTAAAGTACAAAAGTGAAACTAAATAAACATAAATATGGGTTTTATTTACAAATGGTGTTTGTTCTTCACTGGTTGCCATTTCCTTGTGGCAACAGGTCAAAATCCTGATGCTGTGATGTCACACTGGTATTTCACCCAGTAGATATGAGAGTTCATCAAAATTGGCTTTGTTTTCAAATTCTTTGTGGGTCTGTGTAATCTGAGGGAAATATGCGTCTCTGTTATGCTCATACATTTGACAGGAGGTTAGGAAGTGCAGCTCAGTTTCCACCTCATTTTGTGGGCAGTGTGCACACAGCCCGTCTTCTCTTGAGAGCCAGGTCTGCCTACGGCGGTCTCTCTCTATAGCAAGGCTATGCTCACTGAGTTTGTACATAGTCAAAGATTTCCTTAATTTTGGGTCAGTCACAGTAGTCAGGTATTCTGCCACTGTTTACTCTCTGTTCAGGGTCAAATAGCATTCCAGTTTACTGTTTTTTGGTTAATTCTTTCCAATGTGTCAAGTAATTATTTAGGTCTAATTATCTTTCCTCCTCTTTCTCCTTCTCCAAACACCAACCATAAATCACACAATTAAATGCCACAGCATTTAGAACCTTTGCATAGATTACAGCAACAAGTAAAGGGAGATAGCAAGGACGCGTTCAACAATATTATTTCAGGACAGTAGCGCCATCTGGCGCTGAGGTGAAAATCAAGCTCATCCTCTTCGGCAGTGCTGACGTAATCATTTGGCATGTCCCGGTGCTTGATGGGAATAGTAGTCGTAGAATCTCTTGTATTTCCTGGAAAGGAGAAAAGGAAAAGTCATAAGAAGTTCTTGCTCGCCTCTAAAAAGTTGTTTACCTGACTTCATCTACAGTCTAAAGCGAGAAAGGTGGAAACGAAAAACAGAGTAAGTACCATGTTTTTACGAGGATTATTGAAAACTGAGTGAAATCTCTGAAACGTGAAGGAAAAAATATGTTTAACTCACCTGTCAAACAAATGTTAGCTAGCTGCTAGCTAGGTTAGCTAACTTGCTAACTATTTTCCTAACAATGGGCCATTTATAGCTAATGTTAATACCGGGGTTTAGTGATCAAATCACCGTTTTTAGCTAGTTTCAGTTTGCTAGTTTTATTTCTTGACTGAATGTTGGCAGTTACCTGTAAAAAACAACCATTCCTTTGTTATGCTAGCAAAGCCAAATATTAATATGGAAATCTGGCAAAGTAATTGTATATTTTCACAGCTATACCATGATAGTTGCTCCACAATGTTCTGTCTGATAGAGCAGTGGTTGTTGGGAGAAATGGAGAACGTCGCATTGTTGACAATCCTTAAGATAATTTATTCAGGAACAACCGTCATGATAACCTCCTCTGCCCCTTATCTTCTTCCGCTTCTCTCCTCCCCCTTTGTTCTCTTCTCTCCCTTCCTGTCCATCTCCTCTCCTCTTCTCCAGATGTCTCTGATGGAGCACGGTGGTGGCGCCCACAACAGGCCGGTGACGGCAGTGGCCTGGGCCTCCAACAGCAGCACCTGTCCCAAAGACTACAACATGGTAGGGAGTGAGAGGGAAGAAGGGAGGAGGGAGACAGGCAGAAGAAGTAGGAAATAGATAGAAATAATTTAAGGTCAGACTACATTAAGGCTTGGCTCATAGAGGAGACAGTAAGAGGTCAGACTACATTAAGGCTTGGTTCATAGAGGAGACAGTAAGAGGTCAGACTACATAAACGCTCAGAGGAGACAGTAAGAGGTCAGACAACATACAGGCTCATAGAGGAGACAGTAAGAGGTCAGATTACATAAAGGCTCAGAGGAGACAGTAAGAGGTCAGACAACATAAAGGCTCATAGAGGAGACAGTAAGAGGTCAGACAACATAAAGGCTCAGAGGAGACAGTAAGAGGACAGACAACATAAAGGCTCATAGAGGAGACAGTAAGAGGTCAGACAACATAAAGGCTCAGAGGAGACAGTAAGAGGTCAGACAACATAAAGGCTCAGAGGAGACAGTAAGAGGACAGACAACATAAAGGCTCATAGAGGAGACAGTAAGAGGTCAGACAACATAAAGGCTCATAGAGGAGACAGTAAGAGGTCAGACAACATAAAGGCTCAGAGGAGACAGTAAGAGGACAGACAACATAAAGGCTCATAGAGGAGACAGTAAGAGGTCAGACAACATAAAGGCTCAGAGGAGACAGTAAGAGGTCAGATTACATAAAGGCTCATAGAGGAGACAGTAAGAGGTCAGACAACATAAAGGCTCAGAGGAGACAGTAAGAGGTCAGATTACATAAAGGCTCATAGAGGAGACAGTAAGAGGTCAGACTACATAAAGGCTCAGAGGAGACAGTAAGAGGTCAGACTACATAAAGGCTCAGAGGAGACATTAAGAGGTCAGATTACATAAAGGCTCAGAGGAGACATTAAGAGGTCAGATTACATAAAGGCTCAGAGGAGACAGTAAGAGGTCAGACTACATAAAGGCTCATAGGAGACAGTAAGAGGTCAGACTACATAAAGGCTCAGAGGAGACAGTAAGAGGTCAGACAACATAAAGGCTCATAGAGGAGACAGTAAGAGGTCAGACTACATAAAGGCTCATAGAGGAGACAGTAAGAGGTCAGACTACATAAAGGCTCATAGAGGAGACAGTAAGAGGTCAGACTACATAAAGGCTCATAGAGGAGACAGTAAGAGGTCAGACTACATACAGGTTTGGCTCATAGAGGAGACAGTAAGAGGTCAGTAATTCTCAATATTGTGTGTAGTGTTTTACCCTCTGTCTCTCTCTCTCACCCTCTTTCTCTCCCTCTCACCCTCTGTGTGTCTCTCTCTCTAACCCTCTGTATCTCCCACCCTCTTTCTCTCCCCTCCCCTCTCTCTCTCCCTCTCTCCCCCCCTCTCTCTTTCTCTGTCTCTTTCTCCCCTCTCTGTCTCTCTCCCCTCTCTCACTATTTCTAGATTAGTATAACTGAGGATGGAGTTGCTGCTAACTTCACACGGAGCTTCGCCATGAAGGCTGGCTACTTCCTCTGCTACAGCAAGGTGTGTTACACACACACACACACACACACACACACACACACACACACACACACACACACACACACACACACACACACACACACACACACACACGCGGACTCAGACAGTCACATGCACGCCACATGCCTAAATGACATCTCCCCCCTCTCTAGGACATGTCAGGTGGTATGGTAGTATCAGATGTCCAGGTGATCTCAGACAAGGAGACTGTTCCTCATGGGTACTGTTACATACCTGAACACCTGGAGCCTAGTGAGTACCTGCTGCCCGCCTCAACACCTGTAGAACACTTAGACATGCTTTACAGATGCTTATTAAATACCTGAACACCTGGAGGAACACTGACATGCTTTACAGATGCTTATTAAATACCTGAACACCTGGAGGAACACTGAGACATGTTTTACAGATGCTTATTAAATACCTGAACACCTGGAGGAACACTGACATGTTTTACAGATGCTTATTAAATACCTGAACACCTGGAGGAACACAGACATGCTTTACAGATGCTTATTAAATACCTGAACACCTGGAGGAACACAGACATGCTTTACAGATGCTTATTAAATACCTGAACACCTGGAGGAACACTGAGACATGTTTTACAGATGCTTGGAAAATATTCATAATTCATTTATTAACAACTACTGCAAGTTAATAAAAAGTAGTTTTTAGTAGGACAGTCGTTGTTTAGGTGGTTTTTGTCATGTTTCAAACAACGTGATGAATATCTGATTATGATCTGCATGGCTAAGACCAGACATCTATAGGAACTTTGATCTATATGTCCTCTGAATCTTCATTTTTAACTGGATTTTTGAAGTATTCAAAAATGTGTGTGTGTCCGTCCGTGTGTGTGTGTGTGTCCAGGGGCCTCTGTGTCTAAGAAGAAGCGTGTGTGTGTCCGCATGGTGCCAGTGGGCGGTGTGGAGACCGCTGTACTGGACATCAAACTGACGGCTAAGACTAGGAGGATGCTGCAGCACTACACCTGTTTAGGGTCAGACACACACACACACACACACACACACACACACACACACACACACACACACACACACACACACACAGAGAGAGAGAGAGCGACGCAGAGAGACACACACACACACACACAGAGAGTGACGCAGAGAGACACACACACACACAAACATCCCACTAATGTAGCTTGGTCCTGGACAAAAGAACAACATTTCAGTGAAGATCCTCCATTGCGCTACTCTCAGTGTGTGTCTGGGAGACCAGGGGTTGGTGTGTCTGTCCTAACTGGTGTGTTGTCCTGTCTGTCTCAGGGACATGCATGGCTATGTGATGTGGTGTAAGAAGGGGCCCTTCTCCAGCCCTCTACCCCAGGCAAAGCCTCGCAGCCTCAGCCTTGACCTCCGTCAGCTCTCCCTGGACCAGAACCCCCCTCCGCTACCCCTCAGACCCAGGTAACTACCCCCTCAGACCCAGGTAACTACCCCCTCAGACCCAGGTAACTACCCCCTCAGACCCCGGTAACTACCCCCTCAGATCCAGGTAACTACCCCCTCAGACCCCGGTAACTACCCCCTCAGACCCCGGTAACTACCCCCTCAGATCCAGGTAACTACCCCCTCAGATCCAGGTAACTTCCCCCTCAGATCCAGGTAACTACCCCCTCAGACCCCGGTAACTACCCCCTCAGACCCCGGTAACTACCCCCTCAGACCCCGGTAACTACCCCCTCAGATCCAGGTAACTACCCCCTCAGACCCCGGTAACTACCCCCTCAGACCCAGGTACAGTACACCCTCATCTGTTCAGCCAGGTAGCCGTTCAGCCAGGTATCTATCCCTGGGCCAGACCTCTCCTCCACTGCCCCTCAGACCCAGGTGAGACTGTTACCTTAAACCTTCCACCCAGGTGAGACTGTTACCTTAGACCTCCCACCCAGGTGAGACTGTTACCTTAGACCTCCCACCCAGGTGAGACTGTTACCTTAGACCTCCCACCCAGGTGAGACTGTTACCTTAGACCTCCCACCCAGGTGAGACTGTTACCTTAGACCTCCCACCCAGGTGAGACTAGGTTAGGTGAGGCTGTTACCTTAGACCTCCCACCCAGGTGAGACTGTTACCTTAGACCTCCCACCCAGGTGAGACTGTTACCTTAGACCTCCCACCCAGGTGAGACTGTTACCTTACACCTCCCACCCAGGTGAGACTGTTATCGTACACCTCCCACCCAGGTGAGACTGTTACCGTACACCTCCCACCCAGGTGAGACTGTTACCTTACACCTCCCACCCAGGTGAGACTGTTACCTTACACCTCCCACCCAGGTGAGACTGTTACCTTATACCTCCCACCCAGGTGAGACTGTTACCTTACACCTCCCACCCAGGTGAGACTGTTACCTTACACCTCCCACCCAGGTGAGACTGTTACCTTACACCTCCCACCCAGGTGAGACTGTTACCGTACACCTCCCACCCAGGTGAGACTGTTACCTTACACCTCCCACCCAGGTGAGACTGTTACCTTACACCTCCCACCCAGGTGAGACTGTTACCTTACACCTCCCACCCAGGTGAGACTGTTACCTTACACCTCCCACCCAGGTGAGACTGTTACCTTACACCTCCCACCCAGGTGAGACTGTTACCTTACACCTCCCACCCAGGTGAGACTGTTACCTTACACCTCCCACCCAGGTGAGACTGTTACCTTACACCTCCCACCCAGGTGAGACTGTTACCTTACACCTCCCACCCAGGTGAGATTGTTACCTTACACCTCCCACCCAGGTGAGACTGTTACCTTACACCTCCCACCCAGGTGAGACTGTTACCTTAGACCTCCCACCCAGGTGAGATTGTTACCTTAGACCTCCCACCCAGGTGAGGCTGTTACCGTACACCTCCCACCCAGGTGAGACTGTTACCTTAGACCTCCCACCCAGGTGAGACTGTTACCTTAGACCTCCCACCCAGGTGAGACTGTTACCTTACACCTTCCACCCAGGTGAGACTGTTACCTTAGACCTCCCACCCAGGTGAGACTGTTACCTTAGACCTCCCACCCAGGTGAGACTGTTACCTTAGACCTCCCACCCAGGTGAGACTGTTACCTTACACCTCCCACCCAGGTGAGATTGTTACCTTAGACCTCCCACCCAGGTGAGACTGTTACCTTAGACCTCCCACCCAGGTGAGACTGTTACCTTAGACCTCCCACCCAGGTGAGACTAGGTTAGGTGAGGCTGTTACCTTAGACCTCCCACCCAGGTGAGACTGTTACCTTAAACCTTCCACCCAGGTGAGACTGTTACCTTAGACCTCCCACCCAGGTGAGACTGTTACCTTAGACCTCCCACCCAGGTGAGACTGTTACCTTAGACCTTCCACCCAGGTGAGACTGTTACCTTAGACCTCCCACCCAGGTGAGACTGTTACCTTAGACCTCCCACCCAGGTGAGACTGTTACCTTACACCTCCCACCCAGGTGAGACTGTTACCTTACACCTCCCACCCAGGTGAGACTGTTACCTTAGACCTCCCACCCAGCTGAGACTGTTACCGTACACCTCCCACCCAGGTGAGACTGTTACCTTACACCTCCCACCCAGGTGAGACTGTTACCGTACACCTCCCACCCAGGTGAGACTGTTACCGTACACCTCCCACCCAGGTGAGACTGTTACCTTAGACCTCCCACCCAGGTGAGACTGTTACCTTAGACCTCCCACCCAGGTGAGACTGTTACCTTACACCTCCCACCCAGGTGAGACTGTTACCTTAGACCTCCCACCCAGGTGAGACTGTTACCGTACACCTCCCACCCAGGTGAGACTGTTACCTTACACCTCCCACCCAGGTGAGACTGTTATCGTACACCTCCCACCCAGGTGAGACTGTTATCGTACACCTCCCACCCAGGTGAGACTGTTATCGTACACCTCCCACCCAGGTGAGACTGTTACCGTACACCTCCCACCCAGGTGAGACTGTTACCTTACACCTCCCACCCAGGTGAGACTGTTACCTTACACCTCCCACCCAGGTGAGACTGTTACCTTACACCTCCCACCCAGGTGAGACTGTTACCGTACACCTCCCACCCAGGTGAGACTGTTACCTTACACCTCCCACCCAGGTGAGACTGTTACCTTACACCTCCCACCCAGGTGAGACTGTTACCGTACACCTCCCACCCAGGTGAGACTGTTACCTTACACCTCCCACCCAGGTGAGACTGTTACCTTACACCTCCCACCCAGGTGAGACTGTTACCTTACACCTCCCACCCAGGTGAGACTGTTATCGTACACCTCCCACCCAGGTGAGACTGTTACCGTACACCTCCCACCCAGGTGAGACTGTTACCGTACACCTCCCACCCAGGTGAGATTGTTACCTTACACCTCCCACCCAGGTGAGACTGTTACCGTACACCTCCCACCCAGGTGAGACTGTTACCGTACACCTCCCACCCAGGTGAGACTGTTACCGTACACCTCCCACCCAGGTGAGACTGTTACCTTAGACCTCCCACCCAGGTGAGACTGTTACCTTAGACCTCCCACCCAGGTGAGACTGTTACCTTACACCTCCCACCCAGGTGAGACTGTTACCTTAGACCTCCCACCCAGGTGAGACTGTTACCTTAGACCTCCCACCCAGGTGAGACTGTTACCTTACACCTCCCACCCAGGTGAGACTGTTATCGTACACCTCCCACCCAGGTGAGACTGTTATCGTACACCTCCCACCCAGGTGAGACTGTTATCGTACACCTCCCACCCAGGTGAGACTGTTATCGTACACCTCCCACCCAGGTGAGACTGTTACCGTACACCTCCCACCCAGGTGAGACTGTTACCTTAGACCTCCCACCCAGGTGAGATTGTTACCTTACACCTCCCACCCAGGTGAGACTGTTACCTTACACCTCCCACCCAGGTGAGACTGTTACCGTACACCTCCCACCCAGGTGAGACTGTTACCTTAGACCTCCCACCCAGGTGAGACTGTTACCTTAGACCTCCCACCCAGGTGAGACTGTTACCTTAGACCTCCCACCCAGGTGAGACTGTTACCTTAGACCTCCCACCCAGGTGAGACTGTTACCTTACACCTCCCACCCAGGTGAGACTGTTACCTTAGACCTCCCACCCAGGTGAGACTGTTATCGTACACCTCCCACCCAGGTGAGACTGTTATCGTACACCTCCCACCCAGGTGAGACTGTTATCGTACACCTCCCACCCAGGTGAGACTGTTACCGTACACCTCCCACCCAGGTGAGACTGTTACCTTACACCTCCCACCCAGGTGAGACTGTTACCTTAGACCTCCCACCCAGGTGAGATTGTTACCTTACACCTCCCACCCAGGTGAGACTGTTACCTTACACCTCCCACCCAGGTGAGACTGTTACCGTACACCTCCCACCCAGGTGAGACTGTTACCGTACACCTCCCACCCAGGTGAGACTGTTACCTTAGACCTCCCACCCAGGTGAGACTGTTACCTTAGACCTCCCACCCAGGTGAGACTGTTACCTTACACCTCCCACCCAGGTGAGACTGTTACCTTAGACCTCCCACCCAGGTGAGACTGTTACCGTACACCTCCCACCCAGGTGAGACTGTTATCGTACACCTCCCACCCAGGTGAGACTGTTATCGTACACCTCCCACCCAGGTGAGACTGTTACCGTACACCTCCCACCCAGGTGAGACTGTTACCTTACACCTCCCACCCAGGTGAGACTGTTACCTTACACCTCCCACCCAGGTGAGACTGTTACCTTACACCTCCCACCCAGGTGAGACTGTTACCTTAGACCTCCCACCCAGGTGAGACTGTTACCTTACACCTCCCACCCAGGTGAGACTGTTACCTTACACCTCCCACCCAGGTGAGATTGTTACCGTACACCTCCCACCCAGGTGAGACTGTTACCTTACACCTCCCACCCAGGTGAGACTGTTACCTTACACCTCCCACCCAGGTGAGACTGTTACCTTACACCTCCCACCTAGGTGAGACTGTTACCTTACACCTCCCACCCAGGTGAGACTGTTACCTTACACCTCCCACCCAGGTGAGACTGTTACCTTACACCTCCCACCCAGGTGAGACTGTTACCTTACACCTCCCACCCAGGTGAGACTGTTACCTTACACCTCCCACCCAGGTGAGACTGTTACCTTACACCTCCCACCCAGGTGAGATTGTTACCTTACACCTCCCACCCAGGTGAGACTGTTACCTTACACCTCCCACCCAGGTGAGACTGTTACCTTAGACCTCCCACCCAGGTGAGATTGTTACCTTAGACCTCCCACCCAGGTGAGGCTGTTACCGTACACCTCCCACCCAGGTGAGACTGTTACCTTAGACCTCCCACCCAGGTGAGACTGTTACCTTAGACCTCCCACCCAGGTGAGACTGTTACCTTACACCTCCCACCCAGGTGAGACTGTTACCTTAGACCTCCCACCCAGGTGAGACTGTTACCTTAGACCTCCCACCCAGGTGAGACTGTTACCTTAGACCTCCCACCCAGGTGAGACTGTTACCTTACACCTCCCACCCAGGTGAGATTGTTACCTTAGACCTCCCACCCAGGTGAGACTGTTACCTTAGACCTCCCACCCAGGTGAGACTGTTACCTTAGACCTCCCACCCAGGTGAGACTAGGTTAGGTGAGGCTGTTACCTTAGACCTCCCACCCAGGTGAGACTGTTACCTTAAACCTTCCACCCAGGTGAGACTGTTACCTTAGACCTCCCACCCAGGTGAGACTGTTACCTTAGACCTCCCACCCAGGTGAGACTGTTACCTTAGACCTCCCACCCAGGTGAGACTGTTACCTTAGACCTCCCACCCAGGTGAGACTGTTACCTTAGACCTCCCACCCAGGTGAGACTGTTACCGTACACCTCCCACCCAGGTGAGACTGTTACCTTACACCTCCCACCCAGGTGAGACTGTTATCGTACACCTCCCACCCAGGTGAGACTGTTATCGTACACCTCCCACCCAGGTGAGACTGTTATCGTACACCTCCCACCCAGGTGAGACTGTTACCGTACACCTCCCACCCAGGTGAGACTGTTACCTTACACCTCCCACCCAGGTGAGACTGTTACCTTACACCTCCCACCCAGGTGAGACTGTTACCTTACACCTCCCACCCAGGTGAGACTGTTACCTTACACCTCCCACCCAGGTGAGACTGTTACCGTACACCTCCCACCCCGGTGAGACTGTTACCTTACACCTCCCACCCAGGTGAGACTGTTACCTTACACCTCCCACCCAGGTGAGACTGTTACCGTACACCTCCCACCCAGGTGAGACTGTTACCTTACACCTCCCACCCAGGTGAGACTGTTACCTTACACCTCCCACCCAGGTGAGACTGTTACCTTACACCTCCCACCCAGGTGAGACTGTTACCTTACATCTCCCACCCAGGTGAGACTGTTACCTTACACCTCCCACCCAGGTGAGATTGTTACCTTACACCTCCCACCCAGGTGAGACTGTTAACTTACACCTCCCACCCAGGTGAGACTGTTACCTTACACCTCCCACCCAGGTGAGATTGTTACCTTAGACCTCCCACCCAGGTGAGGCTGTTACCTTACACCTCCCACCCAGGTGAGACTGTTACCTTAGACCTCCCACCCAGGTGAGACTGTTACCTTAGACCTCCCACCCAGGTGAGACTGTTACCTTACACCTCCCACCCAGGTGAGACTGTTACCTTAGACCTCCCACCCAGGTGAGACTGTTACCTTAGACCTCCCACCCAGGTGAGACTGTTACCTTAGACCTCCCACCCAGGTGAGACTGTTACCTTACACCTCCCACCCAGGTGAGATTGTTACCTTAGACCTCCCACCCAGGTGAGACTGTTACCTTAGACCTCCCACCCAGGTGAGACTTGTTACCTTAGACCTCCCACCCAGGTGAGACTAGGTTAGGTGAGGCTGTTACCTTAGACCTCCCACCCAGGTGAGATTGTTACCTTAGACCTCCCACCCAGGTGAGATTGTTACCTTAGACCTCCCACCCAGGTGGGATTGTTACCGTAGACCTTCCACCCAGGTGAGACTGTTACCTTAGACCTCCCAACCAGGTGAGACTGTTACCTTAGACCTCCCACCCAGGTGAGACTAGGTTAGGTGAGGCTGTTACCTTAGACCTCCCACTCAGGTGAGACTGTTACCTTAGACCTCCCACCCAGGTGAGGCTGTTACCTTAGACCTCCCACCCAGGTGAGACTGTTACCTTACACCTCCCACCCAGGTGAGGCTGTTACCTTAGACCTCCCACCCAGGTGAGACTGTTACCTTACACCTCCCACCCAGGTGAGATTGTTACCTTAGACCTCCCACCCAGGTGAGACTGTTACCTTAGACCTCCCACCCAGGTGAGACTGTTACCTTAGACCTCCCACCCAGGTGAGACTAGGTTAGGTGAGGCTGTTACCTTAGACCTCCCACCCAGGTGAGACTGTTACCTTAAACCTTCCACCCAGGTGAGACTGTTACCTTAGACCTCCCACCCAGGTGAGACTGTTACCTTAGACCTCCCACCCAGGTGAGACTGTTACCTTAGACCTCCCACCCAGGTGAGACTGTTACCTTAGACCTCCCACCCAGGTGAGACTGTTACCTTAGACCTCCCACCCAGGTGAGACTGTTACCTTACACCTCCCACCCAGGTGAGACTGTTACCTTACACCTCCCACCCAGGTGAGACTGTTACCTTAGACCTCCCACCCAGCTGAGACTGTTACCGTACACCTCCCACCCAGGTGAGACTGTTACCTTACACCTCCCACCCAGGTGAGACTGTTACCGTACACCTCCCACCCAGGTGAGACTGTTACCGTACACCTCCCACCCAGGTGAGACTGTTACCTTAGACCTCCCACCCAGGTGAGACTGTTACCTTAGACCTCCCACCCAGGTGAGACTGTTACCTTACACCTCCCACCCAGGTGAGACTATTACCTTAGACCTCCCACCCAGGTGAGACTGTTACCGTACACCTCCCACCCAGGTGAGACTGTTACCTTACACCTCCCACCCAGGTGAGACTGTTATCGTACACCTCCCACCCAGGTGAGACTGTTATCGTACACCTCCCACCCAGGTGAGACTGTTATCGTACACCTCCCACCCAGGTGAGACTGTTACCGTACACCTCCCACCCAGGTGAGACTGTTACCTTACACCTCCCACCCAGGTGAGACTGTTACCTTACACCTCCCACCCAGGTGAGACTGTTACCTTACACCTCCCACCCAGGTGAGACTGTTACCTTACACCTCCCACCCAGGTGAGACTGTTACCGTACACCTCCCACCCCGGTGAGACTGTTACCGTACACCTCCCACCCCGGTGAGACTGTTACCTTACACCTCCCACCCAGGTGAGACTGTTACCTTACACCTCCCACCCAGGTGAGACTGTTACCGTACACCTCCCACCCAGGTGAGACTGTTACCTTACACCTCCCACCCAGGTGAGACTGTTACCTTACACCTCCCACCCAGGTGAGACTGTTACCTTACACCTCCCACCCAGGTGAGACTGTTACCTTACATCTCCCACCCAGGTGAGACTGTTACCTTAGACCTCCCACCCAGGTGAGATTGTTACCTTACACCTCCCACCCAGGTGAGACTGTTAACTTACACCTCCCACCCAGGTGAGACTGTTACCTTACACCTCCCACCCAGGTGAGATTGTTACCTTAGACCTCCCACCCAGGTGAGGCTGTTACCGTACACCTCCCACCCAGGTGAGACTGTTACCTTAGACCTCCCACCCAGGTGAGACTGTTACCTTAGACCTCCCACCCAGGTGAGACTGTTACCTTACACCTCCCACCCAGGTGAGACTGTTACCTTACACCTCCCACCCAGGTGAGACTGTTACCTTAGACCTCCCACCCAGGTGAGACTGTTACCTTAGACCTCCCACCCAGGTGAGACTGTTACCTTACACCTCCCACCCAGGTGAGATTGTTACCTTAGACCTCCCACCCAGGTGAGACTGTTACCTTAGACCTCCCACCCAGGTGAGACTTGTTACCTTAGACCTCCCACCCAGGTGAGACTAGGTTAGGTGAGGCTGTTACCTTAGACCTCCCACCCAGGTGAGATTGTTACCTTAGACCTCCCACCCAGGCGAGATTGTTACCTTAGACCTCCCACCCAGGTGGGATTGTTACCGTAGACCTTCCACCCAGGTGAGACTGTTACCTTAGACCTCCCAACCAGGTGAGACTGTTACCTTAGACCTCCCACCCAGGTGAGACTAGGTTAGGTGAGGCTGTTACCTTAGACCTCCCACCCAGGTGAGACTGTTACCTTAGACCTCCCACTCAGGTGAGACTGTTACCTTAGACCTCCCACCCAGGTGAGGCTGTTACCTTAGACCTCCCACCCAGGTGAGACTGTTACCTTACACCTCCCACCCAGGTGAGGCTGTTACCTTAGACCTCCCACCCAGGTGAGACTGTTATCGTACACCTCCCACCCAGGTGAGACTGTTTTCGTACACCTCCCACCCAGGTGAGACTGTTACCGTACACCTCCCACCCAGGTGAGACTGTTACCGTACACCTCCCACCCCGGTGAGACTGTTACCTTACACCTCCCACCCAGGTGAGACTGTTACCTTACACCTCCCACCCAGGTGAGACTGTTACCGTACACCTCCCACCCAGGTGAGACTGTTACCTTACACCTCCCACCCAGGTGAGACTGTTACCTTACACCTCCCACCCAGGTGAGACTGTTACCTTACACCTCCCACCCAGGTGAGACTGTTACCTTACACCTCCCACCCAGGTGAGACTGTTACCTTACACCTCCCACCCAGGTGAGACTGTTACCGTACACCTCCCACCCAGGTGAGACTGTTACCTTACACCTCCCACCCAGGTGAGACTGTTACCTTACACCTCCCACCCAGGTGAGACTGTTACCTTACACCTCCCACCCAGGTGAGACTGTTACCTTACATCTCCCACCCAGGTGAGACTGTTACCTTACACCTCCCACCCAGGTGAGATTGTTACCTTACACCTCCCACCCAGGTGAGACTGTTAACTTACACCTCCCACCCAGGTGAGACTGTTACCTTACACCTCCCACCCAGGTGAGATTGTTACCTTAGACCTCCCACCCAGGTGAGGCTGTTACCGTACACCTCCCACCCAGGTGAGACTGTTACCTTAGACCTCCCACCCAGGTGAGACTGTTACCTTAGACCTCCCACCCAGGTGAGACTGTTACCTTACACCTCCCACCGAGGTGAGACTGTTACCTTAGACCTCCCACCCAGGTGAGACTGTTACCTTAGACCTCCCACCCAGGTGAGACTGTTACCTTAGACCTCCCACCCAGGTGAGACTGTTACCTTACACCTCCCACCCAGGTGAGATTGTTACCTTAGACCTCCCACCCAGGTGAGACTGTTACCTTAGACCTCCCACCCAGGTGAGACTGTTACCTTAGACCTCCCACCCAGGTGAGACTAGGTTAGGTGAGGCTGTTACCTTAGACCTCCCACCCAGGTGAGACTAGGTTAGGTGAGGCTGTTACCTTAGACCTCCCACCCAGGTGAGATTGTTACCTTAGACCTCCCACCCAGGTGAGATTGTTACCTTAGACCTCCCACCCAGGTGGGATTGTTACCGTAGACCTTCCACCCAGGTGAGACTGTTACCTTAGACCTCCCAACCAGGTGAGACTGTTACCTTAGACCTCCCACCCAGGTGAGACTAGGTTAGGTGAGGCTGTTACTTTAGACCTCCCACCCAGGTGAGACTGTTACCTTAGACCTCCCACTCAGGTGAGACTGTTACCTTAGACCTCCCACCCAGGTGAGGCTGTTACCTTAGACCTCCCACCCAGGTGAGACTGTTACCTTACACCTCCCACCCAGGTGAGGCTGTTACCTTAGACCTCCCACCCAGGTGAGGCTGTTACCTTAGACCTCCCACCCAGGTGAGGCTGTTACCTTAGACCTCCCACCCAGGTGAGACTGTTACCTTAGACCTCCCACCCAGGTGAGGCTGTTACCTTAGACCTCCCACCCAGGTGAGACTAGGTTAGTTGAGACTGTTACCTTAGACCTTCCACCCAGGTGAGACTGTTACCTTAGACCTCCCACCCAGGTGAGGCTGTTACCTTAGACCTCCCACCCAGGTGAGGCTGTTACCTTAGACCTCCCACCCAGGTGAGACTAGGTTAGGTGAGGCTGTTACCTTAGACCTCCCACCCAGATGAGACTGTTACCTTAGATCTCACACCCAGGTGAGACTGTTACCTTAGACCTCCCACCCAGGTGAGACTGTTACCTTAGACCTCCCACCCAGGTGAGACTAGGTTAGGTGAGGCTGTTACCTTAGATCTCCCACCCAGGTGAGACTGTTACCTTAGACCTCCCACTCAGGTGAGCCTGTTACCTTAGACCTCCCACCCAGGTGAGACTGTTACCTTAGTCCTCCCACCCAGGTGAGATTGTTACCTTAGACCTTCCACCCAGGTGAGACTGTTACCTTAGACCTCCCACCCAGGTGAGACTGTTACCTTAGACCTCCCACCCAGGTGAGACTAGGTTAGGTGAGGCTGTTACCTTAGACCTCCCACCCAGGTGAGACTGTTACCTTAGACCTCCCACCCAGGTGAGGCTGTTACCTTAGACCTCCCACCCAGGTGAGACTGTTACCTTAGTCCTCCCACCCAGGTGAGACTAGGTTAGGTGAGGCTGTTACCTTAGTCCTCCCACCCAGGTGAGACTAGGTTAGGTGAGACTGTTATCTTAGACCTCCCACCCAGCTGAGACTTGGTTAGGTGAGACTGTTATCTTAGACCTCCCACCCAGGTGAGACTAGGTTAGGTGAGACTGTTACCTTAGACCTCCCACCCAGGTGAGACTGTTACCTTAGACCTCCTACCCAGGTGAGACTGTTACCTTAGTCCTCCCACCCAGGTGAGACTAGGTTAGGTGAGACTGTTACCTTAGACCTCCCACCCAGGTGAGACTAGGTTAGGTGAGGCTGTTACCTTAGTCCTCCCACCCAGGTGAGACTAGGTTAGGTGAGACTGTTACCTTAGTCCTCCCACCCAGCTGAGACTTGGTTAGGTGAGGCTGTTACCTTAGACCTCCCACCCAGGTGAGACTGTTACCTTAAACCTCCCACCCAGGTGAGACTGTTACCTTAGTCCTCCCACCCAGGTGAGACTGTTACCTTAGACCTCCCACCCAGGTGAGACTGTTACCTTACACCTCCCACCCAGGTGAGACTGTTACCTTAGACCTCCCACCCAGGTGAGACTGTTACCTTAGACCTCCCACCCAGGTGAGACTGTTACCTTAGACCTCCCACCCAGGTGAGACTGTTACCTTAGTCCTCCCACCCAGGTGAGACTGTTACCTTAGACCTCCCACCCAGGTGAGACTGTTACCTTAGACCTCCCACCCAGGTGAGGCTGTTACCTTAGACCTCCCACCCAGGTGAGGCTGTTACCTTAGACCTCCCACCCAGGTGAGACTAGGTTAGGTGAGGCTGTTACCTTAGACCTTCCACCCAGGTGAGACTAGGTTAGGTGAGGCTGCTACCTCTCAGACCCAGGTACTGTACACCTGCTGTCCAGGTAGCTCTCAGGTGAGAGACTCAGATCTGGGTGTATGGCTACTGGCCTGGTTAACTTATATTAACCAGATAGGACCTACACAGGACATCTCTCTAACTATAACCCCTGATGGTAACACTCTCTCTCTGTGGCCAGGTGGATCTCAGAGCCAGGTGAGAGTGATGGTAACCCTCTCTCTCTGTGGCCAGGTGAATCTCAGAGCCAGGTGAGAGTGATGGTAACCCTCTCTCTCTGTTGCCAGGTGAATCTCAGAGCCAGGTGAGAGTGTTGGGAACCCTCTCTCTGTGGCCAGGTGGATCTCAGAGCCAGGTGAGAGTGATGGTAACCCTCTCTCTGTGGCCAAGTGACAGTGATGGTAACCCTCTCTCTGTGGCCAGGTGAATCTCAGAGCCAGGTGAGAGTGATGGTAACCCTCTCTCTGTGGCCAAGTGAATCTCAGAGCCAGGTGAGAGTGAGGTAACCCTCTCTCTGTGGCCAGGTGAATCTCAGAGCCAGGTGAGAGTGATGGTAACCCTCTCTCTGTGGCCAAGTGAATCTCAGAGCCAGGTGAGAGTGATGGTAACCCTCTCTCTGTGGCCAGGTGGATCTCAGAGCCAGGTGAGAGTGATGGTAACCCTCTCTCTGTGGCCAGGTGGATCTCAGAGCCAGGTGAGAGTTATGGTAACCCTCTCTCTGTGGCCAGGTGGATCTCAGAGCCAGGTGAGAGTGATGGTAACCCTCTCTCTGTGGCCAGGTGAATCTCAGAGCCAGGTGAGAGTGATGGTAAACCTCTCTCTGTGGCCAGGTGGATCTCAGAGCCAGGTGAGAGGGATGGTAACCCTCTCTCTGTGGCCAGGTGAATCTCAGAGCCAGGTGAGAGGGATGGTAACCCTCTCTCTGTGGCCAGGTGAATCTCAGAGCCAGGTGAGAGTGATGGTAAACCTCTCTCTGTGGCCAGGTGAATCTCAGAGCCAGGTGAGAATGATGGTAAACCTCTCTCTGTGGCCAGGTGAATCTCAGAGCCAGGTGAGAGTGATGGTAACCCTCTCTCTGTGGCCAGGTGGATCTCAGAGCCAGGTGAGAGTGATGGTAACCCTCTCTCTGTGGCCAGGTGAATCTCAGAGCCAGGTGAGAGTGATGGTAAACCTCTCTCTGTGGCCAGGTGAATCTCAGAGCCAGGTGAGAGTGATGGTAACCCTCTCTCTGTGGCCAGGTGGATCTCAGAGCCAGGTGAGAGTGATGGTAACCCTCTCTCTGTGGCCAGGTGAATCTCAGAGCCAGGTGAGAGTGATGGTAAACCTCTCTCTGTGGCCAGGTGAATCTCAGAGCTAGGTGAGAGTGATAGTAACCCTCTCTCTGTGGCCAGGTGAATCTCAGAGCCAGGTGAGAGTGATGGTAACCCTCTCTCTGTGGCCAGGTGAATCTCAGAGCCAGGTGAGAGTGATGGTAACCCTCTCTCTGTGGCCAGGTGAATCTCAGAGCCAGGTGAGAGTGATGGTAACCCTCTCTCTGTGGCCAGGTGAATCTCAGAGCCAGGTGAGAGTGATGGTAACCCTCTCTCTGTGGCCAGGTGAATCTCAGAGCCAGGTGAGAGTGATGGTAAACCTCTCTCTGTGGCCAGGTGATTCTCAGAGCCAGGTGAGAGTGATGGTAAACCTCTCTCTGTGGCCAGGTGGATCTCAGAGCCAGGTGAGAGTGATGGTAACCCTCTCTCTGTGGCCAGGTGAATCTCAGAGCCAGGTGAGAGTGATGGTAAACCTCTCTCTGTGGCCAGGTGAATCTCAGAGCCAGGTGAGAGTGATGGTAACCCTCTCTCTGTGGCCAGGTGGATCTCAGAGCCAGGTGAGAGTGATGGTAACCCTCTCTCTGTGGCCAGGTGAATCTCAGAGCCAGGTGAGAGTGATGGTAAACCTCTCTCTGTGGCCAGGTGAATCTCAGAGCTAGGTGAGAGTGATAGTAACCCTCTCTCTGTGGCCAGGTGAATCTCAGAGCCAGGTGAGAGTGATGGTAACCCTCTCTCTGTGGCCAGGTGAATCTCAGAGCCAGGTGAGAGTGATGGTAACCCTCTCTCTGTGGCCAGGTGAATCTCAGAGCCAGGTGAGAGTGATGGTAAACCTCTCTCTGTGGCCAGGTGAATCTCAGAGCTAGGTGAGAGTGATAGTAACCCTCTCTCTGTGGCCAGGTGAATCTCAGAGCCAGGTGAGAGTGATGGTAACCCTCTCTCTGTGGCCAGGTGAATCTCAGAGCCAGGTGAGAGTGATGGTAAACTTCTACTCAGAATTCCACAGACTGACTTAGGTCTCCCTGTCTCCATAGCAACGCTCCACCCATGCCCCCTGGCAGGAAGCTCAGCCATCGCCGCAGCAACCTCCAATTGAACGACACTCTGGACAAAGTGGTTGACAGCAGCAACATCTACGGCATCTCAGGTTGACCAAAATTCAGAAAACACTTCTAGATAAGAGACAGATACTGTACATGTTATAAAGACTGATGTACTGACTCTCTCTACCTATCCTCCCTCTCTCTACCTACCTTCCTCTCTCTATCTACCTATCCTCCCTCTCTCTACCTACCTTCCTCTCTCTATCTACCTATCCTCCCTCTCTCTATCTACCTTCCTCTCTCTACCTTCCTCCCTCTCTCTATCTACCTTCCTCTCTCTACCTTCCTCTCTCTCTACCTACCTTCCTCTCTCTACCTATCCTCCCTAACTCTACCAACCTTCCTCTCTCTACCTATCCTCCCTCTCTCTACCTACCTTCCTCCCTCTACCTACCTTCCTCTCTCTACCTACCTTCCTCTCTCTACCTACCTTCCCCTCTCTACCTCTACCCTATCTTTCCTCTCTCTACCTACCCACTCTCTACCTATCATCCCTCTCTCTACCTATCATCCCTCTCTCTACCTATCATCTCTCTCTCTACCTTTCATCTCACACACACACACACACACACACACACACACACACACACACACACACACACACACACACACCTCCCTGGTCCGTTGTAGTGTATTGACCATGTATGTAGTTCTCTCCTTGAGCTGTTCCTGTCTATTAATGTTCTGTATTATGTCATGTTTCATGTTGTGTGGTCCCCAGGAAGTGTATTATGTCATGTTTCATGTTGTGTTGTCCCCAGGAAGTGTATTATGTCATGTTTCATGTTATGTGGTCCCCAGGAAGTGTATTATGTCATGTTTCATGTTATGTGGTCCCCAGGAAGTGTATTATGTCATGTTTCATGTTATGTGGTCCCCAGGAAGTGTATTATGTCATGTTTCATGTTATGTGGTCCCCAGGAAGTGTATTATGTCATGTTTCATGTGTTGTGTATTATGTCATGTTTCATGTTGTGTGTATTATGTCATGTTTCATGTTGTGGACCCCAGGAAGTGTATTATGTCATGTTTCATGTGTTGTGTATTATGTCATGTTTCATGTTGTGTGGTCCCCAGGAAGTGTATTATGTCGTGTTTCATGTTGTGTTGTCCCCAGGAAGTGTATTATGTCATGTTTCATGTTGTGTGGTCCCCAGGAAGTGTACAGTGAGGGAAAAAAGTATTTGATCCCCTGCTGATTTTGTACGTTTGCCCACTGACAAAGAAATGATCAGTCTATAATTTTAATGGTAGGTTTATTTGAACAGTGAGAGACAGAATATCAACAAAAAAATCCAGAAAAACGCATGTCAAATATGTTATGAATTGATTTGCATTTTAATGAGGGAAATAAGTATTTGACCCCTCTGCAAAACATGACTTAGTACTTGGTGGAAAAACCCTTGTTGACAATCACAGAGGTCAGACGTTTCTTGTAGTTGGCCACCAGGTTTGCACACATCTCAGGAGGGATTTTGTCCCACTCCTCTTTGCAGATCTTCTTCAAGTCATTAATGTTTCGAGGCTGACGTTTGGCAACTCGAACCTTCAGCTCCCTCCACAGATTTTTTATGGGATTAAGGTCTGGAGACTGGCTAGGCCACTCCGGGACCTTAATGTGCTTCTTCTTGAGCCACTCCTTTGTTGCCTTGGCCGTGTGTTTTGGGTCATTGTCATGCTGGAGTAACGATCCACGACCCATTTTCAATACCCTGGCTGAGGGAAGGAGGTTTTCACCCAAGATTTGACGGTACATGGCCCCGTCCATCGTCCCTTTGATGCGGTGAAGTTGTCCTGTCCCCTAAGCAGAAAAACACCCCCAAAGCATAATGTTTCCATCTCCATGTTTGACGGTGGGGATGGTGTTCTTGGGGTCATAGGCAGCATTCCTCCTCTTCCAAACACGGCAAGTTGAGTTGATGCCAAAGAACTCCATTTTGGTCTCATCTGACCACAACACGTTCACCCAGTTGTCCTCTGAATCATTCAGATGTTCATTGGCAAACTTCAGACGGGCATGTATATGTGCTTTCTTGAGCAGGGGGACCTTGCGGACGCTGCAGGATTTCAGTCCTTCACGGCGTAGTGTGTTACCAATTGTTTTCTTGATGACTATGGTCCCAGCTGCCTTGAGATCATTGACAATATCCTCCTATGTAGTTCTGGGCTGATTCCCCACCGTTCTCATGATCATTGCAACTCCACGAGGTGAGATCTTGCATCGAGCCCCAGGCTGAGGGAGATTGACAGTTCTTTTGTGTTTCTTCCATTTGCGAATAATCGCAGAAACTGTTGTCACCTTCTCACCAAGCTGCTTGGCGATGGTCTTGTAGCCCATTCCAGCCTTGTGTAGGTCTACAATCTTGTCCCTGACATCCTTGGAGAGCTCTTTGGTCTTGGCCATGGTGGAGAGTTTGGAATCTGATTGATTGATTGCTTCTGTGGACAGGTATCTTTTATACAGGTAAGAAACTGAGATTAGGAGCACTCCCTTTAAGAGTGTGCTCCTAATCTCAGCTCGTTACCTGTATGAAAGACACCTGGGAGCCAGAAATCTTTCTGATTGAGAGGGGGTCAAATACTTATTTCCCTCATTAAAATGCAAATCAATTTATAACATTTTTGATATGCGTTTTTCTGGATATTTTTGTTGTTATTCTGTCTCTCACTGTTCAAATAAACCTACCATTAAAATTATAGACTGATCATTTCTTTGTCAGTGGGCAAACGTACAAAATCAGCAGGGGATCAAATACTTTTTTCCCTCACTGTATTATGTCGTGTTTCATGTTATGTGGTCCCCAGGAAGTGTAGCTGCTGCTTTTACAACAGCTAATGGGGATCCTACCAAAATACCAAATACCTCTCTCCACCCTCCCTCTCCTCCTACCATCCCTCTCTCTCACTCTTTCTACCCTCCATCTCTTTCCCCTCCACCTCTCTTCTCTCCCTCCCTCTCCTCTTACCATCCCTCTCTCTCACTCTTTCTACCCTCCATCTCTTTCCCCTCCACCTGTCTTCTCTCCCTCCCTCTCCTCCTACCATCCCTCTCTCTCACTCTTTCTACCCTCCATCTCTTTCCCCTCCACCTCTCTCCCTCCCTCTCCTCCTACCATCCCTCTCTCTCACTCTTTCTACCCTCCATCTCTTTCCCCTCCACCTCTCTCCCTCCCTCTCCTCCTACCATCCCTCTCTCTCACTCTTTCTACCCTCCATCTCTTTCCCCTCCACCTCTCTCCCTCCCTCTCCTCCTACCATCCCTCTCTCTCACTCTTTCTACCCTCCATCTCTTTCCCCTCCACCTCTCTCCCTCCCTCTCCTCCTACCATCCCTCTCTCTCACTCTTTCTACCCTCCATCTCTTTCCCCTCCACCTCTCTCCCTCCCTCTGCTCCTACCATCCCTCTCTCTCACTCTTTCTACCCTCCATCTCTTTCCCCTCCACCTCTCCCTCCCTCTCCTCCTACCATCCCTCTCTCTCACTCTTTCTACCCTCCATCTCTTTCCCCTCCACCTCTCTCCCTCCCTCTCCTCCTACCATCCCTCTCCCTCACTCTTTCTACCCTCCATCTCTTTCCCCTCCACCTCCCTCCCTCCCTCTCCACCTCCCTCCCTCCCTCTCCAGCCATAGATGGTGTTCCCTTCACTCTGCACCCCAAGTTCAAGACCCAAACCAACGGCACGGTAAGTTGAAATACCAACCACCATCGTTTTACTGGTAAAGTGACATGGACTACTTTTACTTCCAGTGGTGAAATACCATGAGTCTAAACTGTCTCTCTCTCCTCCCCTCTCTTTCCTCCTAGACGCCAACAAACACTCTAAAATACCATGAGTCTAAACTGTCTCTCTCTCCTCCCCTCTCTTTCCTCCTAGACGCCAACAAACACTCTAAAATACCATGAGTCTAAACTGTCTCTCTCTCCTCCCTCTCTTTCCTCCTAGACCCCAACAAACACTCTAAAATACCATGAGTCTAAACTGTCTCTCTCTTCTCCCCTCTCTTTCCTCCTAGACCCCAACAAACACTCTAAAATACCATGAGTCTAAACTGTCTCTCTCTCCCCCCTCTCTTTCCTCCTAGACCCCCAACAAACACTCTAAAATACCATGAGTCTAAACTGTCTCTCTCTCCTCCCCTCTCTTTCCTCCTAGACCCCAACAAACACTCTAAAATACCATGTCTAAACTGTCTCTCTCTCCTCCCTCTCTTTCCTCCTAGAACCCAACAAACACTCTAAAATACCATGAGTCTAAACTGTCTCTCTCTCCTCCCTCTCTTTCCTCCTAGACCCCAACAAACACTCTAAAATACCATGTCTAAACTGTCTCTCTCTCCTCCCTCTCTTTCCTCCTAGACCCCAACAAACACTCTAAAATACCATGAGTCTAAACTGTCTCTCTCTCCTCCCCCTCTTTCCTCCTAGACCCCAACAAACACTCTAAAATACCATGAGTCTAAACTGTCTCTCTCTCCTCCCTCTCTTTCCTCCTAGACCCCAACAAACACTCTAAAATACCATGAGTCTAAACTGTCTCTCTCTCCTCCCTCTCTTTCCTCCTAGACCCCAACAAACACTCTAAAATACCATGAGTCTAAACTGTCTCTCTCTCCTCCCTCTCTTTCCTCCTAGACCCCAACAAACACTCTAAAATACCATGAGTCTAAACTGTCTCTCTCTTCTCCCCTCTCTTTCCTCCTAGACCCCAACAAACACTCTAAAATACCATGATTCTAAACTGTCTCTCTCTTCTCCCCTCTCTTTCCTCCTAGACCCCAACAAACACTCTAAAATACCATGAGTCTAAACTGTCTCTCTCTCCTCCCTCTCTTTCCTCCTAGACCCCAACAAACACTCTAAAATACCATGAGTCTAAACTGTCTCTCTCTCCTCCCTCTCTTTCCTCCTCGACCCCAACAAACACTCTAAAATACCATGAGTCTAAACTGTCTCTCTCTCCTCCCCTCTCTTTCCTCCTAGACCCCAACAAACACTCTAAAATACCATGAGTCTAAACTGTCTCTCTCTCCTCCCCTCTCTTTCCTCCTAGACGCCAACAAACACTCTAAAATACCATGAGTCTAAACTGTCTCTCTCTCCTCCCCTCTCTTTCCTCCTAGACCCCAACAAACACTCTAAAATACCATGAGTCTAAACTGTCTCTCTCCTCCCTCTTTCCTCCTAGACCCCAACAAACACTCTAAAATACCATGAGTCTAAACTGTCTCTCTCTCCTCCCCTCTCTTTCCTCCTAGACGCCAACAAACACTCTAAAATACCATGAGTCTAAACTGTCTCTCTCTCCTCCCTCTCTTTCCTCCTAGACCCCAACAAACACTCTAAAATACCATGAGTCTAAACTGTCTCTCTCTCCTCCCCTCTCTTTCCTCCTAGACGCCAACAAACACTCTAAAATACCATGAGTCTAAACTGTCTCTCTCTCCTCCCCTCTCTTTCCTCCTAGACCCCAACAAACACTCTAAAATACCATGAGTCTAAACTGTCTCTCTCTCCTCCCCTCTCTTTCCTCCTAGACGCCAACAAACACTCTAAAATACCATGAGTCTAAACTGTCTCTCCTCTCCCTCTCTTTCCTCCTAGACCCCAACAAACACTCTAAAATACCATGAGTCTAAACTGTCTCTCTCTCCTCCCCTCTCTTTCCTCCTAGACGCCAACAAACACTCTAAAATACCATGAGTCTAAACTGTCTCTCTCTCCTCCCTCTCTTTCCTCCTAGACGCCAACAAACACTCTAAAATACCATGAGTCTAAACTGTCTCTCTCTCCTCCCTCTCTTTCCTCCTAGATCCCAACAAACACTCTAAAATACCATGAGTCTAAACTGTCTCTCTCTCCTCCCCTCTCTTTCCTCCTAGACCCCAACAAACACTCTAAAATACCATGAGTCTAAACTGTCTCTCTCTCCTCCCCTCTCTTTCCTCCTAGACCCCAACAAACACTCTAAAATACCATGAGTCTAAACTGTCTCTCTCTCCTCCCCTCTCTTTCCTCCTAGACCCCAACAAACACTCTAAAATACCATGAGTCTAAACTGTCTCTCTCTCCTCCCCTCTCTTTCCTCCTAGACCCCAACAAACACTCTAAAATACCATGAGTCTAAACTGTCTCTCTCTCCTCCCTCTCTTTCCTCCTAGACCCCAACAAACACTCTAAAATACCATGAGTCTAAACTGTCTCTCTCTCCTCCCTCTCTTTCCTCCTAGACCCCAACAAACACTCTAAAATACCATGAGTCTAAACTGTCTCTCTCTCCTCCCCTCTCTTTCCTCCTAGACCCCAACAAACACTCTAAAATACCATGAGTCTAAACTGTCTCTCTCTCCTCCCCTCTCTTTCCTCCTAGACCCCAACAAACACTCTAAAATACCATGAGTCTAAACTGTCTCTCTCTCCTCCCCTCTCTTTCCTCCTAGACCCCAACAAACACTCTAAAATACCATGAGTCTAAACTGTCTCTCTCTCCTCCCCTCTCTTTCCTCCTAGACCCCAACAAACACTCTAAAATACCATGAGTCTAAACTGTCTCTCTCTTCTCCCTCTCTTTCCTCCTAGACCCCAACAAACACTCTAAAATACCATGAGTCTAAACTGTCTCTCTCTCCTCCCTCTCTTTCCTCCTAGACCCCAACAAACACTCTAAAATACCATGAGTCTAAACTGTCTCTCTCCCCCCCCCCTCTCTTTCCTCCTAGACCCCAACAAACACTCTAAAATACCATGAGTCTAAACTGTCTCTCTCTCCTCCCCCTCTTTCCTCCTCGACCCCAACAAACACTCTAAAATACCATGAGTCTAAACTGTCTCTCTCTCCTCCCCTCTCTTTCCTCCTAGACGCCAACAAACACTCTAAAATATCATGAGTCTAAACTGTCTCTCTCTCCTCCCCTCTCTTTCCTCCTAGACCCCAACAAACACTCTAAAATACCATGAGTCTAAACGGTCTCTCTCTCCTCCCTCTCTTTCCTCCTAGACCCCAACAAACACTCTAAAATACCATGAGTCTAAACTGTCTCTCTCTCCTCCCTCTCTTTCCTCCTAGACCCCCAACAAACACTCTAAAATACCATGAGTCTAAACTGTCTCTCTCTTCTCCCCTCTCTTTCCTCCTAGACCCCAACAAACACTCTAAAATACCATGAGTCTAAACTGTCTCTCTCTTCTCCCCTCTCTTTCCTCCTAGACCCCCAACAAACACTCTAAAATACCATGAGTCTAAACTGTCTCTCTCTCCTCCCTCTCTTTCCTCCTAGACCCCAACAAACACTCTAAAATACCATGAGTCTAAACTGTCTCTCTCTCCTCCCCTCTCTTTCCTCCTAGACCCCAACAAACACTCTAAAATACCATGAGTCTAAACTGTCTCTCTCTTCTCCCTCTCTTTCCTCCTAGACCCCAACAAACACTCTAAAATACCATGAGTCTAAACTGTCTCTCTCTCCTCCCTCTCTTTCCTCCTAGACCCCAACAAACACTCTAAAATACCATTGAGTCTAAACTGTCTCTCTCTCCCCCCTCTCTTTCCTCCTAGACGCCAACAAACACTCTAAAATACCATGAGTCTAAACTGTCTCTCTCTCCTCCCTCTCTTTCCTCCTAGACCCCAACAAACACTAAAATACCATGAGTCTAAACTGTCTCTCTCTCCTCCCCTCTCTTTCCTCCTAGACGCCAACAAACACTCTAAAATACCATGAGTCTAAACTGTCTCTCTCTCCTCCCTCTCTTTCCTCCTAGACCCCAACAAACACTAAAATACCATGAGTCTAAACTGTCTCTCTCTCCTCCCTCTCTTTCCTCCTAGACCCCAACAAACACTCTAAAATACCATGAGTCTAAACTGTCTCTCTCTCCTCCCCTCTCTTTCCTCCTAGACCCCAACAAACACTCTAAAATACCATGAGTCTAAACTGTCTCTCTCTCCTCCCTCTCTTTCCTCCTAGACCCCAACAAACACTCTAAAATACCATGAGTCTAAACTGTCTCTCTCTCCTCCCCTCTCTTTCCTCCTAGACCCCAACAAACACTCTAAAATACCATGAGTCTAAACTGTCTCTCTCTCCTCCCTCTCTTTCCTCCTAGACCCCAACAAACACTCTAAAATACCATGAGTCTAAACTGTCTCTCTCTCCTCCCTCTCTTTCCTCCTAGACCCTAACAAACACTCTAAAATACCATGAGTCTAAACTGTCTCTCTCTCCTCCCCTCTCTTTCCTCCTAGACGCCAACAAACACTCTAAAATACCATGAGTCTAAACTGTCTCTCTCTCCTCCCCTCTCTTTCCTCCTAGACCCCAACAAACACTCTAAAATACCATGAGTCTAAACTGTCTCTCTCTCCTCCCTCTCTTTCCTCCTAGACCCCAACAAACACTCTAAAATACCATGAGTCTAAACTGTCTCTCTCTCCTCCCTCTCTTTCCTCCTAGACCCCAACAAACACTCTAAAATACCATGAGTCTAAACTGTCTCTCTCTCCTCCCCTCTCTTTCCTCCTAGACCCCAACAAACACTCTAAAATACCATGAGTCTAAACTGTCTCTCTCTCCTCCCTCTCTTTCCTCCTAGACCCCAACAAACACTCTAAAATACCATGAGTCTAAACTGTCTCTCTCTCCTCCCCTCTCTTTCCTCCTAGACCCCAACAAACACTCTAAAATACCATGAGTCTAAACTGTCTCTCTCTCCTCCCTCTCTTTCCTCCTAGACCCCAACAAACACTCTAAAATACCATGAGTCTAAACTGTCTCTCTCTCCTCCCTCTCTTTCCTCCTAGACCCCAACAAACACTCTAAAATACCATGAGTCTAAACTGTCTCTCTCTCCTCCCTCTCTTTCCTCCTAGACCCCAACAAACACTCTAAAATACCATGAGTCTAAACTGTCTCTCTCTCCTCCCCTCTCTTTCCTCCTAGACCCCAACAAACACTCTAAAATACCATGAGTCTAAACTGTCTCTCTCTCCTCCCTCTCTTTCCTCCTAGACCCCAACAAACACTCTAAAATACCATGAGTCTAAACTGTCTCTCTCTCCTCCCCTCTCTTTCCTCCTAGACCCCAACAAACACTCTAAAATACCATGAGTCTAAACTGTCTCTCTCTCCTCCCTCTCTTTCCTCCTAGACCCCAACAAACACTCTAAAATACCATGAGTCTAAACTGTCTCTCTCTCCTCCCTCTCTTTCCTCCTAGACCCCAACAAACACTCTGAACAACATTCGCATAAAGTCTGTCCAGGACATTGAAAATGAGGTAGGTGTGTGTGTGTGTGTGGTATTTTTGTATTAATTGTGTTACTGTGGCATCTGTCGTAGTGTCGACCATGTTGTGTTACTGTGGGGTCCGTCGTAGTGTCGACCATGTTGTGTTACTGTGGGGTCCGTCGTAGTGTGTCGACCATGTTGTGGTATTGATTGTGTTACTGTGGGGTCCGTCGTAGTGTCGACCATGTTGTGGTATTGATTGTGTTACTGTGGGGTCCGTCGTAGTGTATTTTCCATGTTGTGTGTTTACAGTACAACTACACTTTCACCGTGGAGGAAAACGCAGCCAAGAGAACCAGACCTCTCACCCCAGGAAGCACCTCTTAAGCTCAATGACCTTTCAACTCCGACCTCAACAACGGCGGCCTGCTCGACCCACAACACTACGGGGTTCAATGTGATATGTCTGGGTCATGAAATGATAATCAATGTCCAAGTGCCTAGAAGATGACTGACTCGAACAGAAGTGTCATTCTGCATTCCAGAGTTCCTTCACTGAAGTGTCATTCTGCATTCCAGAGTTCCTTCACTGAAGTGTCATTCTGCATTCCAGAGTTCCTTCACTGAAGTGTCATTCTGCATTCCAGAGTTCCTTCACTGAAGTGTCATTCTGCATTCCAGAGTTCCTTCACTGAAGTGTCATTCTGCATTCCAGAGTTCCTTCACAACTCCATTGTACCGACATTCTTATTCCGTGTTCTAAACTCTCACATTTCATTCTCACGCCCCGTATATGGGACCAGTTATATATGTTAGAGATGACTCTGAGGGAGAAGAGAACGTTGTCTGGCAGGGTATGCTTGTTTCTCTTGTTAGAATAATGGAAGGAACCTGTTGTGGTGTCCCTGTTAACGTCAGGCTATTGATCTTCATCTTTATTGGGATGTTTAGGGACCAAACTAAATGTTGTTACACTTTCAATGTAAATAATGTTACTGTTATGTCTCTGTGGTGAAACATGGGTCATTTCATGGTTTAAAAAGAATAAGGAAGTATGGTTACCTGTAACTGGTCGTATCTGTATATTGTGCCTCGCATGCAAGTATAAACAAATAAAATACCAAATCATTTGACGTGTGTACCGTTCTAAAATGGTTTGTTATTAAGGAACGTGTGATATCTGTCACAGAGATTAAACATGTAAACACAGCGACTGCTGACATTTACGCTCGGACTGATAGACACACCCACTTTTCTGCATGTTGTAACAGGTGATAGGAGATTTGTTTCCGTGTATAACCCGTAACACAATCTGAACCTCAGAGTCTGTAGCTTTCACCTGTATCCACACTAGGTGCACCAGTCGACGGAAAATTCAGGTTTTGGGGATTCAACTCGATCCGGAGTCAGGTGGATAGAAGATCCTGCAACCACTTTGTCAATTTAAATGCAAAACAAAGGTAACGTTTAAATTTGCCATCTGCTTCCGCGGTAAGCCTAGGCTACTCCAGCGTTCCATAAAAAGATGAAATAATGTGCAGATGTTTAACTTCTAACAAAACTTTGTAATAATATTTTGTAATCCAGAATCATTCAATTTTGACAGTTTCTTATCTTGTGTTCATGCTGTACTGCAGAATACACAATCAAAAAATACAAAATCTGGGATGTCACTGCCATAGAATGATGAATTAGAACTACTGGTCACTACTTTTTTATTGCCATGTAGTGGGCAGGTTGTGTTACTACATTGGATTCCCCTCTGAACTGTCATTCAGTGTGTAGAAGAGATGGGTGTGAACTATTTGATTGTTCAAATCAAATGTTATTGGTCACATACACATGGTTAGTAGATGTTATTGGTCACATACACATGGTTAGTAGATGTTATTGGTCACATACACATGGTTAGCAGATGTTAATGGTCACATACACATGGTTAGCAGATGTTAATGGTCACATACACATGGTTAGTAGATGTTATTGGTCACATACACATGGTTAGTAGATGTTAATGGTCACATACACATGGTTAGTAGATGTTAATGGTCACATACACATGGTTAGCAGATGTTAATGGTCACATACACATGGTTAGTAGATGTTATTGGTCACATACACATGGTTAGTAGATGTTAATGGTCACATACACATGGTTAGCAGATGTTAATGGTCACATACACATGGTTAGCAGATGTTAATGGTCACATACACATGGTTAGTAGATGTTATTGGTCACATACACATGGTTAGTAGATGTTAATGGTCACATACACATGGTTAGTAGATGTTAATGGTCACATACACATGGTTAGTAGATGTTAATGGTCACATACACATGGTTAGTAGATGTTATTGGTCACATACACATGGTTAGTAGATGTTAATGGTCACATACACATGGTTAGTAGATGTTATTGGTCACATACACATGGTTAGTAGATGTTATTGGTCACATACACATGGTTAGCAGATGTTATTGGTCACATACACATGGTTAGCAGATGTTATTGGTCACATACACATGGTTAGTAGATGTTAATGGTCACATACACATGGTTAGTAGATGTTAATGGTCACATACACATGGTTAGTAGATGTTAATGCGAGTGTAGCGAAATGCTTGTGCTTATAGTTCCGACAATGCAGTAATATCTAACAAGTAATCTAACAAATTCACAACAACTACCTTATACACACAAATGTAAAGGGATGAATAAGAATATGTACATATAAATATATGGATGAGAGATGGCCGTGCGGCATAGGCAAGATGCAGTAGATGGAATAGAATACAGTATATTCATATGGGATGAGTAATGTAGGATATGTAAACATTATTAAAGTGGCGTTATTTAAAGTGACTAGTGATACATTTATTAAGTCTGTTTATTAAAGTGGCCAGAGATTTGAGTCTGTATGTTGGCAGCAGCCTCTCTATATTAGTGACGGCTGTTTAACTGTCTGATGGCCTTGAGATGGAAGCTGTTTTTCAGTCTCTCGGTCCCTGCTTTGATGCACCTGTACTGACCTCGCCTTCTGGATGATAGCGGGGTGAACAGGCAGTGGCTCGGATGGTTGTTGTCCTTGATGATCTTTTTGGCCTTCCTGTGACATCGGGTGTTGTAGGTTCACACCCATCTGAACAACATGCATCCAGCTGCAGACCCACAGCAGATTGTCTATCACTACAACTGGCCTGTCACTGAAATCAATACTACTGGCTGTGGAGAATCCTGACCACACGCACATCAACTCTTGGCATAATCCTAGCTCTCTTTCTTCCTTTCATAGATCCTTTCCCTAATTATTTTACCACCTCTATAAACTTGATAACGGAAGACCTATTATTAAACCGTGGTACTAAGCATGCCAGTGTTACCAGTGTCTTACTGTGGGCCAGTTTCCTGAACCCAGAACAGATCTTCTCAGGACTGAAAGACATTGTCTGTAGATAATCCCAGTGGTATTCCCCAGTCAGTAAGACGTAGTAGCAGAAGCTGTATTAGTGGAGTAGTGGTTGTAATGCATTAGATGAAGCATAATTATAATATTACAGGTACGGCTCACTGCCAAGGTGATGTCATTTCAGAGTCGGCCACCAGGAGAAAGATATGGCATCTTGTAGAGGTCCATGTGTCCGTGTTGTAGTGATGTTCGAGCAGAGCTTGTTCTGATATGGCATCTTGTAGAGGTCCATGTGTCCGTGTTGTAGTGATGTTCGAGCAGAGCTTGTTCTGATATGGCATCTTGTAGAGGTCCATGTGTCCGTGTTGTAGTGATGTTCGAGCAGAGCTTGTTCTGATACAATAATAATAACAACGTCCTCTTTTTATATCTCAACAGATCTGGGGGAGAGAGATACGATGACCCATTCCCCTGACTGTAAGTATTGATCGGCCCCCTAGCAGTAAGTATTGATTGGTTCCCTCTACATATATTTAGTGGTGCCCTCTCCACTTGACATCCATGTCACCAGTCAGATCTGAACCCTCCCGCATAGAAAACCAACACCTTAACCATTAGGCCAAGAGGACATTCTGTCTCAAGCTGAGGGTGACACGTATTTTATACCTCAGGTAGTACCTCATCAGAAGAGCTTGAGTCTGACTCACCTCCACTACATACAGGGAGGATAACCAAGGAAAATACATGTCTTTTAAAGCTTGGTGTCTGTAACTGTCTTTTTCAGTATCTGGTCTGGGGATCATTCAGCTGGGGAAGACTGGAGCAGGGATGAGTGCAACAGGAAACACCAAAGAGGTGTTTATAGTAGAGTTCTCTTCTGAGTCTGTGACCACACAATGTGAGGATGTCCAGAGGATGAAGAGTACAGCTTCAGACACTACTGAAACAGCAGGAGGAGGAGGTGCAGCAGGAGGTGCAATAGCAGGAGTATCAGCAGAAGGAGGAGCAGCAGAAGGAGGAGGTACAGCAGCAGCAGGAGGTGCAGCAGCAGCAGGAGGTGCAGCAGCAGAAGGAGAAGGAGCAGCAGGAGAAGGAGCAGCAGGAGAAGGTGTAGCAACCGGAGCAGGAGTAACAGAAGGTGTACTAGCAGCAGTACTAGGAGGAGTAGCAGGAGGAGCAGCAGCAGGAGTATCTGTACTAGCTTTGGGAATACCAGCAGGAGTAGCAGGAGCAGGAGTAGCAGCAGTTGCAGGAGTAGCATTTGCAGAGATTTTTCAAAAACTTACACCGAAATCGACAAAAGGCAGGTGGAAACGAGAAAGCCTCGAAAAAGGTACAGATCTGGTTAACAACAACAATTAAACTACATGAGAGTATATCGTTTTCAGAATTGCATGTTTGTTTCTCTAGTTAAGACTAATGTAAAATGTATGTGTTCAAATTATAAAAAATACTTACATCAATATACCTTTATGGAAGGAACTTGTGTACTTTTAAAAATCAGTCTCTCTCTCTTATTTATCGTAATTTTTTAAATGGAACGTTTAGGGACACCAAAAACATTCTTAAAGTTGCAATGTAAATGTTACTATCATGTTTGTGTCGTGAAACATGGGTCATTTCATGGTGTTTTTAAAATAACCAATGAAGGATAACTGATTAAATTGAATGTGTCTATTGTGCCTTGCATGCAATATAAGTATAAAATAAAAAATATTTAATTGACATGTTGTGTACCATTAGTAAATGGGTGTGGCGTTAGATACACCCCCTCTGCACCATGATCAAACAGGTATGAGGTTCCATTACGGGTTATAGAATAAACAAATGTGAACCTCCCGTATCCCCTGTAATCAGACTCAGCACATAGCTTGACAGAAGAAATCGACGTTATGGGGATCCATTTCTCTCCGGAGTTGGTTGGATAGAAGATCCTGCAGCCAGAAGGCAAACTGGCACAATGCTTAGACTTGTCACCTGCAGTAATCGTAGCCTGTTGCAGTAATCGTAGCCTGTTGCAGTGTTCCAGAAAAAAAAGAGCATCTGTGCCATTATTTCAACTTCTAACAATAATAATATTTTTTCATTTTGGATTATATTAATTGAGACAGTTTTATAACTTGTGTTCATGCTGTTCTGCAACATAAAACAATTATCAAGGTTACACAATCCGTGACGTCACTGCTTTGAGTTTGCATAGGACTACAGTACATATTGCCATCTACTGGGCAGGTTGTGTTACTACATTTGATTCCCCTCCACTGTCATTCAGTGTGTAGAAGAGATACCCATCAGAACAACATGCATCCAGCTGCAGACCCACAGCAGATTGTCTATCACTACAACTGGCCTGTCACTGAAATCAATACTACTGGCCGTGGAGAATCCTGACCACACGCACATCAACTCTTGGCATAATCCTAGCTCTCTTTCTTCCTTTTTCCTAATTATTTTACCACCTCTATAAACTTGATAACGGAAGACGTATTATTAAACCGTGGTACTAAGCATGCCAGTGTTACCAGTGTCTTACTGTGGGCCAGTTTCCTGAACCCAGAACACATCTTCTCAGGACTGAAAGACATTGTCTGTAGATAATCCCAGTGGTATTCCCCAGTCAGTAAGACGTAGTAGCAGAAGCTGTATTAGTGGAGTAGTGGTTGTAATGCATTAGATGAAGCATAAATTATATAAACACCAAAGAGGTGTTTATAGAAGAGTTCTCTTCTGAGTCTGTGACCACACAATGTGAGGATGTCCAGAGGATGAAGAGTACAGCTTCAGACACTACTGAAACAGGAGGTTGTGGAGGAGTAACAGGAGGAGGAGGTGGAGTAGGTGCAGCAGCAGGAGGAAAAGGTGCAGCAGCAGGAGGATAAAGAGCTGGAGGAAGAAAAGCAGGAGGAGTAACAGAAGGTGTACTAGCAGGAGTAGCAGGAGGATAAAGAGCTGGAGGAAGAAAAGCAGGAGGAGTAACAGAAGGTGTACTAGCAGGAGTAACAGCAGGAGGAGTATCACTACTAGCTTTGGGAATAACAGCAGGAGTACTAGGAGGAGCAACAGGAGGAGTAACAGGAGGAGTAACAGGAGGAGTACCAGGAGGAGTACTAGGAGGAGTAACAGGAGGAATACCAGGAGGAGCAACATAAGACGTACCAGCAGCAGGAGGAGTACTAGGAGTAGTACTAGGAGGAGCAACAGCAGGAGTAGTATCAGAAGACGTACCAGCAGCAGGAGTAGTAACAAGAGGAGTACTAGGAGGAGTAACAGGAGGAATACTAGGAGGAGCAACAGGAGGAGTACTAGGAGGAGCAACAGGAGGAATACCAGGAGGAGCAACATAAGACGTACCAGCAGCAGGAGGAGTACTAGGAGTAGTACTAGGAGGAGCAACAGCAGGAGTAGTATCAGAAGACGTACCAGCAGCAGGAGTAGTAACAGGAGGAGTACTAGGAGGAGCAACAGCAGGAGGAGTAACAGAAGACGTACCAGCAGCAGGAGGAGTACTAGGAGTAGTACTAGGAGGAGCAACAGCAGGAGTAGTATCAGAAGACGTACCAGCAGCAGGAGTAGTAACAGGAGGAGTACTAGGAGGAGCAACAGCAGGAGGAGTAACAGAAGACGTACCAACAGCAGTATCACTACTGGCGTTGGGAATACCAGCAGGAATAGTAGGAGGAGCAGCATTTGCAGAGAAAAAAAAAAAAAAATACACCGAAATCAACAAGAGCCGGGTGGAAAAGAGAAAGCCTCTGAAAAGGAAGTACAGATCTGGTTAACAACAACAATTAAACTACATGAGAGTATATTGTATGTTTGTTTCTCTAGTTAAGACTAATGTAAAATGTATGTGTTCAAATTATAAAAACAAACATCAATATACCTTTATGGAAGAAACTTGTGTACTTTTTAAAATCAGTCTATCCCTCTTATTTATCTTCATATTTTTTTAACGGGACCCCAAAAAACGTATTCTTACACTTACAATGTAAATGTTACTATCATGTTTGTGTTGTGAAACATGGGTCATTTCATGGTGTTTTTAAAATAAGATTACATTTGTCTATTGTGCCTTGCATTCAATATAAAATACAAAATATTTTATTGTACCATTATTAAATGGGTGTGGCGTTAGATGCACCATGATCGTTCATTTGAAGACAAAGGTAACGTTTAGATTTGTCATCTGCTCCCGCGGGAACCATAGGCTACTGCAGAGTTCCATAAAAAAAGAGCATCTGTGCGCATTATTTCAATTTAACAATAATACTTTGTAATTTAGGATCATATTAATTGAGACAGTTGCATATCTTGTTCAGTTAGTACTGCAGCATACAAAAATAAATCAAGATTACACAATCCGTGATGTCACTACTTTCAGTTTGAATAGGCCTACCATCTACTGGGCAGGTTGCCATCTACTGGGCAGGTTATGTTACTACATTGGATACCCCTCATTCAGTGTGTAGAAGAGATGGGTGTGACGTGGAAACACATTGTTAAAGTAATTTAACGTGGAAATCTTCTATTATAAAGCCTTCGATACAGTGGAACGTGAGTTTCTATTTCTCTCCCTTGAGAAATTTGGGTTTGGGGAATTATTTTCTAGTACTATTAAAACTCTTTATATGAATGGGAACAGTTCAATTAAAGCATGGCATTTCTCCTAGATTTGATTTGAAAAGAGGAATTAGGCAAGGTTGCCCATATTTCGCCTTACCTCTTCCTGCTTGCAACCCAACTTCTTACAAGTTTAGTTAAATCCAGTAATATAAAAGGGATCTCTATTGCGGACAGAGATATTATCATAAGTCAACTTGCAGATGACACAACCCTCTTTTTGAAAGATGCTGACCAGATTCCTAGAGCAGTCGATGTGATAAATATATTTTCCAAAGCATCTGGTCTTTGCCTAAAAATTTGTGTGAATTGTTTGCTGTTAAAGACTGTGTGATACCCTCTACATGCAATATTGCAGTCAAGGAAAAAGTAACATACCTTAGGATTACCATATCTAAGGATCAACAGGAAAGATGCTCATTAAATTTGATACCTATTGTGTTGTTATGTGTTAATAACATTTAGACTACGTTACCCAGCAGGCTATGCGGGCAGGGGAGATGGTTAATGAATGCCTTGCATGGCTAAACATGGAGTTTTCTAGCTGAAGTATATGTTAATTAAAAGTAGTTAAACCTACGCCCCGGTTTGTCATTATATAAGGAACAAACATAACACCTATGATTGAAAAAAACAAAAAGAAGTTGAACCATTGGTTGCAGAGGGATTTATCCTTGAAAGGTCGAGTATTGCTTTCTAAAGCTGAAGGTATCTCCAGACTTGCTTATGCAGCCCAGTCCCTACATCTTGACAACTAAATAGGTAAAGCGGTTGACCAGGTGCTTTTCAACGTCATCTGGAAAAATCATACACATTATATTAGGAAATCTGTCATTATGAACTCATATGAATATGGTGGACTCAATTTTTTTGGGATTTTCTACTTTGAATAATACTTTTAAGATAATTTGGGCTAAACGTTTCTTAAAGAATCCTACTTCAATTTGGAATTTCATCCCTCGTTATAACTTCTCCCGTTTTGTTGGCCTCAATTTCATGTTACTTTGTAACTATAACATTGATAAGATTCCTGCTAAATTATCTGCTTTTCACAGACAAGTATTCTTAGCGTGGTCGTTAATATACTGTATATATATATATATAAACATAATTTTTCCCCGCATAGGTATTTCATTTGGAACAACAAGGACATTTTGTATAGAAACAAGTCTTTAGTTTTTAAGAACTGGTTCAATAATCATATCCTACTGGTGAGTCAACTTTGCAGAAGGATTGTTACTCAATTATGAGGAATTTTTATCTCGTTACAATATCCCCGTAACACCTAGAGAGTTCGCCATAGTCTTTGATGCTATTCCATCTGGAACTCTCATGTTATTTAGAGGTGTAGCCAGACCTCACCTTCTTGACCTACCCTCGGCTTAATCCAGTTGACTCTCCAATAGGGAAAATACGTTTCTCCTTGCTCCCTCAGAACAATAGGTCTATACGTGCTTTATTTCAAAGGGATATTGTATCCATTCCTTATGTCACAAGTTACTGGAATATATTGGTCACTAATATCTGTTGGGGGAAAAAGTCTGGTTATTACCACACAAACACTTGCTTGTTAACAAGGTCAAAGAGGTCTCTTTCAGAATGATCCATAAGTATTACCCTGCGAATCATTACCCGAAGAAACTTAAAAAAAAAAACACATTAACATTGATTGTACTTTTTGTGTTGAGCATCCAGAAACAGTTTCACATTTATTTTGGCATTGTCTACATGTAAAACAATTATGGAAAGATATTCAGTTTTATAATTATTAATATTCTTGATGACTTTTGTTTGTTATGGGAGAATGTGCTGCTCGGTTTCCTTAACCATAATAAAGATACAATTGAACCTTATAAATCTAATTGTGCTAATGGCAAAATTTCATTTTCATAAATGTAAATTCACAAATAAAATAAAAAACATGCTTCTGTGGTTTCTATCAGGAATTTGAGCAGTACATTAAGACCGTTATACAGTCTTCTAATAAGAAAGCTGTTAAAACAGTCAATACGTGTGCATCTTTTAAGGTCTTTGTATAATCTGTCATTTGTTGTACCCCCTAGGTCAAAGAGGTCTGTTTGTATACTTCTTATATGTATACTGATTTTTCTCCAATAAAAAAATAAGTGGAAATCTTCTATATGATGGTAAAAGATGTTTGTAATTTCAGAGCCTCCAGGAGAAAGATATGTCATCTTCGTCTGGTACAGGTAAGTCTGTCAGGGTTGTGGAGAAGTTCTTAACTCAATTTTAATCTACTAGAGCATGTTGTCAGTACAATTTACTCTAACAATGTGCTCTGTTTTTATATCAACAGTGGAGAGGAAGAGGAGAGTTAGCATTTCAGTACCTCCCGACAGTAAGTATTGACTGAGTAGTGTTCTCTCTTTTCACACACACGTCAGGTGGCAGGTATGCTAGCGGTCCAGAGCATTGGGCCAGTAACAAAAAAGTAACTGGTTCCAATCCCCGTGCTGACTAGGTGAAAAATCTGTTGATGTGCCCTAGTTGCTCCAGGGTCACCATCAATAATAGCTGATCCCTTGTCCCCACTCTCAGGGTGAGATACGCAAAAAAAAAACGAAAGCCAATAAACACTTGTACGTGTGAGAACAACAATATTAATAATAAGGGTGCTTCCATTTATCTTAACTCCACAATCTGGCAAGTCCACAGTCAGGGAAAATACTTTTTTTTTTAATGCATTTGTTGTGCACTGAATATTACTGATAATCAAAGGGCATTAAGTCTATTAAAAAGGTGCAATATGTAACTTTTTGGGAGACCACACCAAATTCACATAGAAATTTGAGTTATAGATCTGTCATTCTCATTGGAAGCAAGTCCAAGAAGCGGTAGATATGTTCTATTTCTAGGCTTCCCGATCTGGAGTTTTGTTTTTGCATCTTTTACTTTTACTTTTACCAGCTTAAAAACTGCTGAAAATATGTTTAGAGAAAATATATTTCACAGCAGTTTAGATGGTACAATGATTCTGGTTAATCAGCTGTTGTTTGCTAGGGATGGAGCAAGTGTGACACCAATCAGGCCCTCGAGGACTGGAGTTGCCCACCCCCTGTTCTACACTATACATACTTGTTTTGTCACAATCTGAAATTTGTCTGACTATTAGAATTTATCAACCAGGAAATGGCACAGCGATATCTGTATAGTGTACCTTTAAAGCCTGTCTGTAACTGTTTCTTCTATAGTGTCTAAAGAACCAGATAACTCTGATCTGAGGACTGTTCTGCTTTGTTCGGTTGGAGCAGGGAAGAGTGCAACAGGAAACACCATCCTTGGGAGAGAGGCCTTTAAAGTGGGCTCATCTCCTGAGTCGGTCACCAAAGCATGTGAGAAACAGAGTAGGGAGGCAAATGGGAGGAAGATTGAAGTGTTGGACACCCCAGGACTGGGCGAGGACAGGAGAAGTGAGATAGCCAGATGCATCATGGACAAGTCAGTCCCGGAACCCCATGTGTTCCTGCTGGTGGTAAGGTTGGGGGTAAGGTTGACAGAGGACGAGAGGAACACTGTGAAGTGGATCCAGCAGAACGTCAGAGAAGATGCCTCACACTACACCATGATATTAGTCACCTGTGCTGATTCACCCCGACTCAGAGGAAACACAGTGGATGACTACGTGAAACAGAACCAAGACCTTCAGACACTCATCGACAGCTGTGGAGGCAGATATCACTCATTTAATAATGACGATAGGGAGGACCACAATCAGGTCACAGAGCTGCTGGAGAAGATAGCAGAGATGGTGGAGGTGAATAAAGAGGGGAGCTACACCAACAGGATGGACCAGAGTTCTCAGAGTGACATCACTGCCCAGAAGATACAGAGCAGGTCTACAACTTGGGGCACTACAGCAGCAGCTCTTCTGGCAGCAGCCATTACGTTGTTAATACTCTCAGGAGTAGTGAGAGTAGCGGAACCAACAGACCTAGCGGAACCAACAGTAGCAACCGGACCAGCATTGGGATTAGCGAAACTAGCGAGATCAAGAGGAAGAGCTGGACCAGCATTGGTAGTACCAACAGAAGTAATGCGAGCAGCAGTCAGACCAGCATTGGAAGAAATAAAAGGCATATTGGGAGTACTAGTAGGGGTAGCAGGCGTAGCATTGGTAGCACTAGCAGGGGTAGATGGACTAGCATTGGTAGTAGCAGCAGGTATGGCAGGAGTAGCAGGGTCAGCAGTAGGAGTTGCAGGACTAGCATTGGGAGTACCAGCAGGAGTAGCAATAATAGCAGGAACAGGACTAGCAGGAGTGGCATTAGTAAAGATTTTCCAATGGTATCAAAATAGACAGCATAATGGACAGGAGAGGGGTGGAAAACAGAAAGCCTCCTAAAATAAGTACAGATCTGGTTAACAACAACACAAAGAAGATACTAGATGTGAGAGTTCTGAAGTGTAAAATAGGTTACAGTCTGGGTAGAATGGCTGGGCGGTAACACAGTGGGTATGTCTGCATGAACAGAAAGAGAGGGTAGCCTTTTATTGAATAGATGGTTCAGACGGTGTAACTGTTAACGAAATGATGGTGATGTCAAGGAACAAACAAAAACACAATGTTGATTCAAAACCCAAAAGGAAGTACTCCACATGCTAGTGTTACACAATGACCAAATAAGAGAGGTGCACAACAACCAGGAAACAATATCAATCTACATAACAGTACAAACTACATACCTGACATTTACTCCTGAGGTGCTGACTTGCTACACCCTCGATAACTTCTGTGATTATTATTATTTGACCATGCTGGTCATTTATGAACATTTGAACATCTTGGCCATGTTCTGTTGTAATCTCCACCCGGCACAGCCAGAAGAGGACTGGCCACCCCTCAGAGCCTGGTTCCTCTCTAGGTTTCGGCCTTTCTAGGGAGTTTTTCCTAGCCACCGTGCTTCTACACCTGCATTGCTTGCTGTTTGGGGTTTTAGGCTGGGTTTCTGTACAGCACTTCGAGATATTAGCTGATGGAAGAAGGGCTATATAAAATAAATTTGATTGAATTTGATAAAATAGAAAAAATAAATTTGATTGATACCTTGGCTGCCACTCACAGGCAATGCTCACAGGCAATGCTCACAGGCAATGGCACCTTTGAGTGGTCTGTGCTGTTTGGTTGAGAGATAACTAATGACTGCAGGTCATTTAAAGGGATAGCCCCACCCCTTTCAGGTGGTGGTGATCTAGTTAATTAGTTGTGTGTGTCGACCAATGAGGAGCAGGCTCCCCTCCTACTCGGGAGGGGTTTCGTACAAGTAGTTGTTTCTCTTGGAAGAAACATTTAAATGCTTTTTAAAAAAATGTGTTGAAACCATGATCTTATGGTCATATCCCATTGAGTATTGTTGGTCTATTGCCATTTCATTTTTTTATCTTCATTTTTTTATGGGATGTTTAGGGATCAAACTAAATGTGCTCTTACAGTTTCAATGTAAATAATGTTACTATCATGTCTGTGTTGTGAAACATGGGTCATTTCATGGTGCTTTTTTTATGGTGTATTTAAAATAACCCATGAAGGATATTTAACCCATTATATTCTATTCTGTCCCTTTGTACCTTGCATGCATGTAAGAAAATAAAACACCAACTATTTGATTGAGATTTTGTATGCCGTTTTGTTAAACCAAAGTATTTATTCTAAGGAGAATATTTATGTACTGCTGTCTGCTGTCTAAAGATGGCGTCGACATAGAGGGCAGCCTCAATTCCAGTCCTTAGGAAACTTTGCAGTATTTTTTTTTGTTAATGTATTATTTCTTATATTGTTAGCCCAGAAAATGTTATGTGTTATTACATAGAGCTGGGAATAACTATTTTTCACAAGCATTTCGCTACACTCGCAATAACATCTGCTAAACACGTGTATGTGACCAATAAAATTTGATTTGGTGTCACGCCCTGACCATAGAGAGCCTTTTTATTCTCTATGTTGGTTAGGTCGGGGTGTGACTAGGGTGGGTAATCTAGGTTGTTTTTTTCTATGTTGGCCTGGTATGGTTCCCAATCAGAGGCAGCTGTTTATCGTTGTCTCTGATTGGGGATCATATTTAGGCAGCCATTTCCCCACTGTGTTTTGTGGGATCTTGTTTTTTTTGGTGTTGCTTGTGAGCACTGCATTTGCGGTTCGTTTATTATTTGGTTTTGCTAAAGTTTCACTTAGTAATAAAGATGTGGAACTCTACGTACGCTGCGCCTTGGTCCAGTTATTACGACGATTGTGACATTTAGTCATGTAATATTTTTGTGATTATGAGTCGGCCATTTATCCAGGACGAATGGCTTTTACAAATCTGTCCAAAATGAGAAAACACAAAGTAATAAAACATAAGACGCCAAGATGGCGTAGCAGTCGGACGTGTGTTTATCTTGTCTTGTCCCGTGTAAATAGTCCTCGTATTTTTCGTATACATTTCGTATATATTTTAATTTCACTTTCCATCTAGGAACTGAATATACATTCCTACATTCCGCCTCACCCAATGTGGTACGGACCTGCTATTTTTTATACTTTAGAACCGTAACCCCAATCAGAAGCTAGCCAGATAACTAGCTACTAGCTAGTAGTCAGTTAGCCACTGCTGCGGTCTTCACCCTTAACTCGGACACAGCTAACTTCAGCTCGGGCCAATACCTGCCAGTCTGCAAGCGCGATATCAACCCAGAGCATATAGGACTGCTTTTTCTCTACCACATCACCGGATTCCTGATTCCCGCAAGCTCTGGACAATTACACCGTATCATCACAGCTAGCTAGCTGCAACCGAGTGGCTACTACTGGCTAACACCTCTGTCCCGAAGCAAGCACCAGTTAGCCTTGAGCTAGCCTCGAGCTAGGCCCATCTGCCGGCTAGCCGAAGAGGTCTACCAGCGAATTCTTGGGCTACAATACCTCTTTTGCCAATTGGACTGGACCTTTTTTTGCCGACACAGAGCCCTGCCAATCCATCACAACTGGTCTAAATCAGCTACAAGCTAATTTAGCCATTTTTTTGCCGCTGCTAGTAGCTTTTACCTTCTGCACAGACACCAGCCCTGTTATTAGCCTGGATATTACTCACCAATTTACCAGCATCGGACTGTCTCTCGACAACAACGCCGGATTCCTGCCGTAATCCCTGAGCCACTACTTCTGATCCTCACAGCTAGCTTGCAGCTAGCGCAGCTAGCGCCACTGCCACGAAGCTAGCACCAGTTAGCAAACACAATTCTACAATTCACAACCTCTCTTTCGCCATCCGGCTTGGATTCTCTGTCGACACGACCACGTCTGAGCAGACCCCCTCCGTCTGAGCAGACCACCCCCCGGGCTACTAACTTTAAACGCTGCGTGCTAGCTTAGTGGAGGCCTCCCTGCTCCATCTACGGCTGCCCCCTGGACACTATGATCACTTGGCTACATAGCTGATGCATGCTTGACTGTCCATTAATTCACGGTACTCCATTCTGTTTATTTGTGTTTTATCTGTCGGCTCTGTGCTTTAACTCAGGATCTGTGTGTAGTTAATCCGACCCTCTCTGCCTAGTCGTCGCCATTTTTACCTGTTGTTGCTGTGTTAGACTAGCACCCTGTTATTGCTGCTGTTATCTTACCTGTTGTTTTAGCTAGCTCTCCCAATCAAGACCTGCAATCACTTTATGCCTTATTGTATGTCTCTCTCAAATATCAATATGCCTTGCATACTGTTGTTCAGGCTAGTTATCATTATCATTGTTTTGGTTTGCAATGGACCCTGTAGTTCCACTCTCCGTACCTCTGATACCTCCTTTGTCCCACCCCCCACACATGCGGTGACCTCACCCATTGAGACCAGCATGTCCAGAGATACAACCTCTCTTATCATCACCCAGTGCCTGGGCTTGCCTCCGCTGTACCCGCGCCCCACCATACCCCTGTCTGCACATTATGCCCAGAATCTATTCTACCACGCCCATAAATCTGCTCCTTTTATTCTTTGTCCCCAACGCTCTAGGCGACCAGTTTTGATAGCCTTTAGCCGCACCCTCATCCTACTACTCCTCTGTTCCTCGGGTGATGTGGAGGTAAACCCAGGCCCTGCATGTCCCCAGTCACCCTCATTTGTTGACTTCTGTGATCGAAAAAGCCTTGGCCTCATGCATGTCAACATCAGAAGCCTCCTCCCTAAGTTTGCCTTACTCACCGCTTTAGCACACTCTGCCAACCCTGATGTCCTTGCCGTGTCCGAATCCTGGCTTAGGAAGGCCACCAAAAATTATGGGATTTCCATACCCAACTATAACACTTTCCGTCAAGATAGAACTGCCAAAGGGGGAGGAGTTGCAATCTACTGCAGAGATAGCCTGCAAAGTTCTGTCATACTTTCCAGGTCTATGCCCAAACAGTTCGAACTTCTAATTTTAAAAATTAATCTCTCCAAAAATAAGTCTCTCACTGTTGCCGCCTGCTACCGACCCCCCTCAGCTCCCAGCTGTGCCCTGGACACCATCTGTGAATTGATCGCTCTCCATCTAGCTTCAGAGTTTGTTCTGTTAGGTGACCTAAACTGGGATATGCTTAACACCCCGGCAGTCCTACAATCCAAGCTTGATGCCCTCAATCTCACACAAATCATCAAGGAACCCACCAGGTACAACCCTAAATCCGTAAACATGGGCACCCTAATAGACATTATCCTGACCAACCTGCCCTCCAAATACACCTCTGCTGTCTTCAATCAAGATCTCAGCGATCACTGCCTCGTTGCCTGTATCCGCCACGGGTCCGCGGTCAAACGACCACCCCTCATCACTGTCAAACGCTCCCTAAAACACTTCTGCGAGCAGGCCTTTCTAATCGACCTGGCCCGGGTACCCTGGAAGGATATTGACCTCATCCCGTCAGTTGAGGATGCCTGGTCATTCTTTAAAAGTTACTTCCTCACCATATTAGACAAGCATGCTCCGTTCAAAAAATGCAGAACCAAGAACAGATATAGCCCTTGGTTCACTCCAGACCTGACTGCCCTCGACCAGCACAAAAACATCCTGTGGCGAACTGCAATAGCATCGAAGAGCCCCCGCAATATGCAACTGTTCAGGGAAGTCAGGAACCAATACACGCAGTCAGTCAGGAAAGCAAAGGCCAGCTTTTTCAAGCAGAAATTTGCATCCTGTAGCTCTAACTCCAAAAAGTTCTGGGATACTGTAAAGTCCATGGAGAACAAGAGCACCTCCTCCCAGCTGCCCACTGCACTGAGGCTAGGTAACACGGTCACCACCGATAAATCCGTGATAATCGAAGACTTCAACAAGCATTTCTCAATGGCTGGCCATGCCTTCCTCCTGGCGACTCCAACCTTGGCCAACAGCCCCGCCCCCCCCCGCTGCTACTCGCCCAAGCCTCCCCAGCTTCTCCTTTACCCAAATCCAGATAGCAGATGTTCTGAAAGAGCTGGAAAACCTGGACCCATACAAATCAGCTGGGCTTGACAATCTGGACCCCCTATTTCTGAAACTGTCCGCCGCCATTGTCGCACCCCCTATTACCAGCCTGTTCAACCTCTCCTTCGTATCATCTGAGATCCCCAAGGATTGGAAAGCTGCCGCGGTCATCCCCCTCTTCAAAGGGGGAGACACCCTGGACCCAAACTGTTACAGACCTATATCCATCCTGCCCTGCCTATCTAAGGTCTTCGAAAGCCAAGTCAACAAACAGATCACTGACCATCTCGAATCCCACCGTACCTTCTCCGCTGTGCAATCCGGTTTCCGAGCCGGTCACGGGTGCACCTCAGCCACGCTCAAGGTACTAAACGATATCATAACCGCCATCGATAAAAGACATTACTGTGCAGCCGTCTTCATCGACCTGGCCAAGGCTTTCGACTCTGTCAATCACCATATTCTTATCGGCAGACTCAGTAGCCTCGGTTTTTCTAATGACTGCCTTGCCTGGTTCACCAACTACTTTGCAGACAGAGTTCAGTGTGTCAAATCGGAGGGCATGTTGTCCGGTCCTCTGGCAGTCTCTATGGGGGTACCACAGGGTTCAATTCTCGGGCCGACTCTTTTCTCTGTATACATCAATGATGTTGCTCTTGCTGCGGGCGATTCCCTGATCCACCTCTACGCAGACGACACCATTCTATATACTTCCGGCCCTTCCTTGGACACTGTGCTATCTAACCTCCAAACGAGCTTCAATGCCATACAACACTCCTTCCGTGGCCTCCAACTGCTCTTAAACGCTAGTAAAACCAAATGCATGCTTTTCAACCGTTCGCTGCCTGCACCCGCACGCCCGACTAGCATCACCACTCTGGACGGTTCCGACCTAGAATATGTGGACATCTATAAGTACCTAGGTGTCTGGCTAGACTGCAAACTCTCCTTCCAGACTCATATCAAACATCTCCAATCCAAAATCAAATCAAGAATCGGCTTTCTATTCCGCAACAAAGCCTCCTTCACTCACGCCGCCAAACTTACCCTAGTAAAACTGACTATCCTACCGATCCTCGACTTCGGCGATGTCATCTACAAAATAGCTTCCAATACTCTACTCAGCAAACTAGATGCAGTTTATCACAGTGCCATTCGTTTTGTTACTAAAGCACCTTATACGACCCACCACTGCGACCTGTATGCCCTAGTCGGCTGGCCCTCGCTACATGTTCGTCGTCAGACCCACTGGCTCCAGGTCATCTACAAGGCTATGCTAGGTAAAGTGCCGCCTTATCTCAGTTCACTGGTCACGATGGCTACACCCACCCGCAGCACGCGCTCCAGCAGGTGTATCTCACTGATCATCCCTAAAGCCAAAACCTCATTTGGACGCCTTTCCTTCCAGTTCTCTGCTGCCTGCGACTGGAACGAATTGCAAAAATCTCTGAAGTTGGAGACTTTTATCTCCCTCAACAACTTTAAAAATCTGCTATCCGAGCAGCTAACCGATCGCTGCAGCTGTACATAGTCCATCTGTAAACTACCCACCCAATTTACCTACCTCACCCCCCATACTGCTTTTATTTATTTACTTTTCTGCTCTTTTGCACACCAGTATCTCTTCTTGCACATGATCATCTGATGATTTATCACTCCAGTGTTAATCTGCTAAATTGTAATTATTCGATTTATTGCCTACCTCATGCCTTTTGCACACATTGTATATAGATTCTCTTTTTTTTTTCCTACCATGTTATTGACTTGTTTATTGTTTACTCCATGTGTAACTGTGTTGTCTGTTCACACTGCTATGCTTTATCTTGGCCAGGTCGCAGTTGCAAATGAGAACTTGTTCTCAACTAGCCTACCTGGTTAAATAAAGGTGAAATAAAAAAAATAAAAAATAAAATAAAAAAAATGCGAGGTAGTCCTGAGGCATGGTCCTCGGGCTCAGGTCCTCCGGGAGGGAAGAGGGAGAGAATTAGAGGGAGCATACTTAAATTCACACAGGATATCTGATAAGACAGGAGAATTACACCAGATATAACAGATTAACCCTAGCCCCGAAGCACATAGACTATTGCAGCATAGATACTGGAGGCTGAGACAGGAGGGAGGTCAGGGGACACTGTGGGCCACGGGGCCAACCAGGCAGAATATAACTCCACCCACTTTGCCAAAGCACAGCCCCTACACCACCAGAGGGAAATCAACTGACCACCAACTTACTACCCTGAGACAAGGCTGAGTATAGCCCAGGAAGATCTCCTCCACCGCACGAGGCAGATGAGGCGCAAAACCGTGCAGAGCTGGAAATTCTAAAGGTTGAGGTTGGGCAGGGAGACAGCGAGGCCTATAACCCTGCTATGTAAGGGATAATCAATGAGGGGCTATGCGTTCTATGGAAAATAATGAACTACGTGGAAGGTGTGTTCTGAATTCTGATTGGTATGATAAAACATTTATTTTTACTGCTCTAATTAGGTTGGTAACCAGTTTATAATAGCAATAAGGCTCCTCTGGGGTTTGTGATATATTGCCAATATACCACGCACTCCGCGTTCCTAAATACAACCCTTAGTCGTGGTATATTGGCCATACACCACACCTCCTCTTATTGCTTAAATAAAGCACGCTCTACAATGCCCTTCAAGCCAATCAGAAAGTAGTATTCAACAATGTCATCGTATAAACTAAACTTAATGCTAAGCAAGGGGGAATATTATGTGCGACTTGAGATAAATACAAGAGATGATTCGGACAGCAACTTGAACATGATGACATTCTTATGATGGCACGGCGATAATTCATATGAAACTGTGAGCAGGCATAGACGCTAGAACACTGCTCGTCCAATTAGGATCCAGGATCCAAACAACCAGTTCATAATAAATAAAAAAAATGTCATATAGACTATGGTTGTTAAAATAATGAAGGATAGTTACCTGTAGCCAGTTCTATTTTATATGTATATTGTGCCTCGGATGCAAGTAAAACAAATAAAAAACGCGAATTTATTTTTATGTACATGTTGTGAGCTCTCTGACTGTTTCATTCACTGCTGTCCAGGCTTGTAGCATACTACTGATTTCTAATATTTTCTCAAAAGGAAAATCTATAAAATATGTTAAAGAAAAATGATGATTATTCACAGTAACTGATTAGAAAAATTGTTGTACCGTCACTCGCTTTTTTGAACTGACAGACTGGATAACCAATTACAGTGTAGAGTTTTCTGATCAGCCAATAGTAGTATGGGGAGTGGCATCCTGCTTTCGGATGACCCAATGGGAGAAACGAGGAGGTGTCGTTTGGTGACACTAGCTAAACGTATTCACCCACTGGTGTGTCCGTTGTTCTTGGTTTGCTAACGGCTACAGTAGCTAGCTGTATATATATTTTTTAAATCCGTAAACAACAATAACATATCATCAAATTATGGAAGGCCGTGGCTACAGTTCAGGTATGTATCAAAATATGTCAATGGGTTTACATTTTCACTAGGTTATTCATGTTCAAGATGTTATATTACTAACGTCAGCTAGCTAGCCAATTACTTAGAAGCTAACGTTAGCTAGCCATTCAAGATGGCTAGCAAGCTAAAATAGTAACGTTATTTTGTACGTTATACATGGTCATTTTACAGAACCGCTAATGCATGTAATACGTAGCTAGCTGTGGTTATATAGAAAGAGAACGTCACAGTCTTAGTGTGTAATCTCATTAAAATGGAGTCCGTCTGCCACGACTTGAACCCACAATAGCGTTAAGGAAATGGCCGCCATATGCCGTTTTTCTACATTTTTTCCACCCTCCAGAGAATACGTTCCCCACAGCCCTTCAAGTTTATGTAACTAACGTTAACGTACTAACTAGGTATGACTGCCACCGTTAACGGTATAGCTAATGTTTTTTTTTTTTAACCAAACGGGTTGTAAAGGTGCAAGGTTGCCGACTAGTTAACTAACGTTAGCTAGCGAAGTTAGTTGGTTAGCTAGCTACATGTTAGCTAGATGTTAGCTTACAGCTAAGTAAGCGGGCTAACTAGTTTCTTTGTTATCAAACGTTCACCCCTGTGAATGCATTAGCTAGCTATGCTACGCTTGTGTACGTTATGCCACATTGCGTTATACAACCCGTTTTGGAGTGCTTGTAGATAACCCTTTAATTTGAAACCTCTCTTTAATCTGTTAGGAGGATACTCGAGTTGGGGAGGCGGTGGAGGAGGGTCGGGGAGCCGAGGTAAGAGAGCGAGAACGTACTGCATCTGTTCACACCAGTCTAAAACGTTACATATCTGAATTGCCCAGGAATATGTGTCAGCGATTTTGGTTGAATGAACAGTAACACTTTACACCACAGAGTGTTAGCTGGCACCTTACTTGGGGAGGACAGGCTCGCGGTAATGGCTGGAGTGGAATTAGTGGAACGTATCAAACACATCGTTTCCAGGTGTGATGCCATTCCGTTCGCTCTGTTCCTGGACATTATGCCGTCCTCCCCTCAGCAGCCTCCTGTGCTTTAAACATAATTTAATATGTGTTGACATATTTACAAAATGCACTTAGCCAAAGGTGCCCATATCAAATGTATTGGAATTTAAACGAGGTAGCCTATGATTTGGATCATTTTGATTTAGCTAGCTACACCTCTATACCCCTGCCTGTAAACTGTGTGATCCTCACCTTAAAACCATCTCTGCTCTCCCCCCAGGCTCAGACAACTATGACCCGTATGGAGGGGGCTACAAGGACTCCATGTCAGGGATGGGGGGCTACGGAGGAGGGCACAAGAGGGGTCTCTCTGGGAGTTCTCTGTTGTCGACGGGGACCAGTGCAGACGCTGTCATCGCTAAGATCAACCAACGCCTTGACATGCTGACCCAGCTGGAGGGAGGCATGAAAGGCGGGGGGCGCAGCGACAGGTAACACACACAGAGCTCTACCTGACCTGCACACACCTCTTTCTGGCTGGTAAAGGCGTCCACATGCTTCTCAGCCCAAAGTGTCCGGAACAGCTCGTGCATATATTATGACAACATTGTGACATTTTTGTGGTCTTCGGTACATTTCCCACCGGGTTGTTCTGGCAAACAGTATTGATTCTTCAGGAAAGTCTTTGTCATTCAACGAGAGATGGTTGGTTTTCAAGCAAATTTTTTAATTGAGCAATAAGACATCTTAGTTACATGTAAAATTGACTATGATCTCGTCTGCAAAAAAACGTAAACATTTGATATTCCATGAGTTATTAGATTAACTCTTGACTATTTTGAGGGAGTGTATACTGGCTACAGCGCCTCAAAATGGACTAACTATTGCCGCGGTTTTCTCATTTTTCAAGTCTTTTAAGGGAGTATGTGACCACACTCGTTCAGTTCGCCTAGCCGACTATTATAGCTAGCACCAGCCGAACTGAAGCAAGCTAACACCTTAACACTCCCCTGGTTTCAACTCTCCCCACACACGTCTCTGCACTCAAGATCAATCACGCACCTTCACACAGTTGTGTAGTCTGCCTTTCCAACACTACACACACACACACACACACACACACACACACACACACACACACACACACACACACACACACACACACACTCTCAATCATCTGACCTGCACCTCTCCTGTGTTTTCCACACATCTGCAGCTAGCTTTTCCCATATCAATCCCCCTTTCTCTTCACACCTCCATCACTCTCAATCACCTCACAATACTGCCACACCCTCGCTCTTCCTGCTTTAATCACCTCACAATGCTGCCACACCTTCGCTCTTCCTGCTTTATTCACCTCACAATGCTGCCACACCCTCGCTCTTCCTGCTTTATTCACCTCACAATGCTGCCACACCCTCTCTCTTCCTGCTTTATTCACCTCACAATGCTGCCACACCCTCGCTCTTCCTGCTTTATTCACCTCACAATGCTGCTGCCACAGCCTCTCCCTGCTTTAATCAACTCACAATGCTGCTGCCACAGCCTCTCTCTCTTCCTGCTTTAATCACCTCATAATCCTGCTGCCACAGCCTCTCTGTCCCTGCTTTATTCACCTACAATCCTGCTGCCACAGCCTCTCTTCCTGCTTTATTCACCTCACAATCCTGCTGCCACAGCCTTTCTCTCCCTGCTTTATTCACCTCACAATCCTGCTGCCACAGCCTCTCTCTTCCTGCTTTATTCACCTCACAATCCTGCTGCCACAGCCTCTCTCTCCCTGCTTTAATCACCTCACAATGCTGCTGCCACCACAGCCTCTCCCTGTAATCACTACATACCACCCACATCTTTCCTGTCCCCGCCCTCCTTAGCTAGCCCCTCCCCCTGGATACGACTAGGATGTAACGGTAAGGGTTACAGGGTAAATATCCAATGTATTTCGGTTGGGGAAACATTTTGATTTAAAGGCTAAACTCATATGGTTGATTTTGTAGAATTGGGAACCATTTTTCCCCCTATGGATTTTCAGACCTCAAGGATACGTATTGCTTCAATTTGCTGAAACATAACATGGTTAAGGATAAGTAGTCTATTTCTCCGATTCCAGTCCGTTAGTTTGGGTAACACAAGTAGGTTTAGTCTAAACCAGAAGGTAGCTAGCTGTAGTTAGGGGGTTTTAACTGTTGTTGAAGTAACGATAGTAACTATCCAGATGAGCCTCTACCTGGCTCCTCCCACCCAGAACTAGAGATATGAGCCTCTACCTGGCTCCTCCCACCCAGCACTAGAGATATGAGCCTCTACCTGGCTCCTCCCACCCAGTATGTTGTCCTGGGTGTAGTTGGTTTGTCTTCATTATACTGTCATGCTTATGGATTCCCATTCATATACCCAGGTAGATCCCTCACCACCACAGTCACAGTTCCCAGACACAGGGAAGTCAGCAGCAGGTTGTTATAGTATACTGCCCCCCCCTGTCATGGAGGTAGAAGTGCAGCACCCACAGATCCCCCAAATGCACCCCCCTCTCTGATCTATCTGACTCAGAACAGACAAATACACCAACATGTCCACCTCATCCTGACTCTCTGTGTCTGAGCGGGAGGAGGGAGAGAACGAATGACGGTGACAACAACCAAGTTCATATTTTGGCTGAGGCCCCACCCTGTAAATGCACAAGGAACACCAACTAAATGCGCGCCCCCCCCCTCTGTATTGTGGTACAGTCTAATCACCCTCACATACAATTTGCCACATGGAACAGTACTGTTTCTATAAGGCTGCTCTTGTCTGTCTCTCTGTGACCCATGAACCAACCCTGATATTCTGTACAGCTCCAGCTCTGTCCCCACCTCCACCTCACACGGTGAGACACTCCACCTCATCTTGACTAGAAAGGGAGTAAACCCCCCTCCCCCACTACTGGGGTACCAACCAACCCCCCCTTTGACTCCAGAGAGAAGGGTGGGGTGGATGAGAAATGGGGAATGCTCAAATGTGTGTAAACCAAATGTTGACAGAGAAAAGCCTTCCTGCCATGAATGCCTACATCAAGACTCAGCAGCGTTGGGATTGGCAGAAACATTCTGCATCATTATGACATCACTAATGTGGCTCATCACCTTGGGGGGAAACATGTCAGAGAGAGGAGTAAAAGGAGGGGAAGAGAGATTCCCTCCCTCACTCTCTGCTCGTTCTACCACTCCCTCCCTCCCCCTTTTCGCAGGTTTGACCAATACGAGTCCTTCGACTCACGGGGCCCCTCCCTCCCCTCCCGGGATCTCTACAGATCCGGTAGCTATGGTTACGGCGATGGCCGAGGGGACATGACCCAAAGAGCTTCAGGCTTCGGAGGAGGTGGTGGTCTAAGCTCAGGCTTTGACAGCTCCTCCTCCTACGGAGCTGCTAAGATGCAGCGGCAGAACATGAGAGACTCCTTCTCCAGTGGCCAAGGAGGAGGAAGCTGGGCCGGAGCAGGCCAGCGCTCCCCGAGAAGGGGGGGAGGCCGCGGAGGGTTTGGAGGCCGCAGATCCGACCCCACTCCCATGGGTGGAGGTGGTGGTAGGATGGGTGGAAGAGGAGGAGGCCGGGGAGGTGGCGGTCACTCCCCTGGGGGTAGGGGCAAGCTCCCATCCCTCCTGGGCCACCGCATGCCCCCCCAGACCGGGGCCTTCCACCAGTCCGCTCAACAGGGCCGGGTCCCTGGGCACCAGGACTTCCCAGGGCGCCACTTTGGAGGGGGCCCCCAGGGAGGCCACCAGCGCGGGCGCAAGAGGCCCCTCAACCGAGTAAGTACCCTACCGTACTGCCCGCCAGTCTGCCAGCCCCACAGCAGGGCATGATGACTTACCTACCAAACCCCCCCACCCCTGTTCATCAACCCCCGTACCCCCTAAACGCTCCCCTACCCTGCCTACAGCGCCAAGGGACTGGGGAGGCGTGGATATAATTGACATGACAACTACCAACACATTGACAGCAACGCTCGCCCCCCCCCCCCAAACTTATAGTTTGGTCATCATACTATCGGCCCCAGTCCCTATTCAATATTGCCACAAATGCCTCTTTGATTGAACCGAACTGTCCCCCTCCCATTGAAAGGAAACTGCCCTGATCCAAGAAATAGTAGCCCCTACCAACACCACCCAGCAGAGATCTGGACCAAACTCCATTATAATGTCCTTTCTCTGGGTTTTAATCTTGTGGTTTTATTTTGCCTGGTTCTGCCCCTGATGGAGGCCTTATGGTAATAGTGGAGATATGCCGGGGAGTCCACTGAAAGTTCCTTTTGAGAATCTATTGAAAAGTTCCTTTTGAGAATCTATTGAAAAGTTCCTTTTGAGAATCTATTGAAAAGTTCCTTTTGAGAATCTATTGAAAAGTTCCTTTTGAGAATCTATTGAAAAGTTCCATTTGAGAATCTATTGAAAAGTTCCATTTGAGAATCTATTGAAAAGTCTATTATAGTAATGGTGAAGGGATCCAAGTTAAAGATGGGATAAAAGTTTTATTAGTCCACTGATAGTCCCAAAATGTTTTGCATGTCAGCAATCACGTTTTCAAGATATTTGACTTTGAAGAAGCAGAGTGTCACTGGCCACGTCACCAATGTGATGATGATGTCCCTCAGCAGCAGCAGCAGCCTGGTGGTGGTCAGCGTGACGGTCAGAAGAAGAGGAAACAGACTCTGACCGCAGCAGATGAACCAGAGTCTAAGATGAACAAGACAGAGAGCGCAGGTGGAGAGACCGCTGAAGGTACCACACACACACACACACACACAGAACAGACGACAATGTCCACACACACAAACTACCCCTATGCACTGTCTGACTTGACTGTCTTTCTGTCTCTCTCTTTCTCTGACAGAACCAGCCGAGAACAACGGTGAAGAAAACGAGGTGAGGACCCCAGCTGCTGTGACTTAACTAACACATCTGTGTGACCGTGTGTGTCAGTACTCATTTTGTTTCTCTCCTCTCCAGGCAACCAAAGCCCCGGCTGATGGAGAGAAAGGTAAGATGGATTTATCTCCTCCTCTGTTATTAGACCTCCTATCCTCTCTTCATCAACTGGCCCCTGCTCTCCTCCTCTGTTATTAGACCTCCTCCTATCCTCTCTTCATCAACTGGCCCCTGTTCTTCTCCTCCTCTTCATCAACTGGCCCCTGTTCTTCTCCTCCTCTTCATCAACTGGCCCCTGTTCTCCTCTGTTATTAGACCTCCTACTATCCTCTCTTCCTCAACTGTTCTCCTCCTCTTCATCAACTGGCCCCTGTTCTCCTCCTCCTCTTCATCAACTGGCCCCTGTTCTCCTCCTCCTCTTCATCAACTGGCCCCTGTTCTCCTCCTCTCTTCATCAACTGGCCCCTGTTCTCCTCCTCTCTTCATCAACTGGCCCCTGTTTTCTTCATCAACTGGCCCCTGTTTTCTTCATCAACTGGCCCCTGTTTTCTTCATCAACTGGCCCCTGTTTTCTTCATCAACTGGCCCCTGTTTTCTTCATCAACTGGCCCCTGTTTTCTTCATCAACTGGCCCCTGTTTTCTTCATCAACTGGCCCCTGTTTTCTTCATCAACTGGCCCCTGTTCTCTTCATCAACTGGCCCCTGTTCTCTTCATCAACTGGCCCCTGTTCTCTTCATCAACTGGCCCCTGTTCTCCTCCTCTGTTATTAGACCTCCTACTATCCTCTCTTCATCAACTGGCCCCTGTTCTCTTCATCAACTGGCCCCTGTTTTCTTCATCAACTGGCCCCTGTTTTCTTCATCAACTGGCCCCTGTTTTCTTCATCAACTGGCCCCTGTTTTCTTCATCAACTGGCCCCTGTTTTCTTCATCAACTGGCCCCTGTTTTCTTCATCAACTGGCCCCTGTTTTCTTCATCAACTGGCCCCTGTTTTCTTCATCAACTGGCCCCTGTTCTCCTCACAAAATGACTTTCAATAGTTTCCATGAGCTTGCCCAGTGATTTAAAGTAATGATAATTAGTGGACATTTAGAAAACATTGTAATGAGATGGGACAATAGCCTGCTACGGTGCGTTTCCATTGAACTGTGTTGTCATAGAAACAAACACATTCCCATCTAGTGTCTTGGAAGTGTTTCCATGATCTATTTAGTCTGCCCTCCCACCTATCTGTTTCATGTCTCAGGTAGCCTGTCTGCCCTCCCACCTATCTGTTTCATGTCTCAGGTAGCCTGTCTGCCCTCCCACCTATCTGTTTCATGTCTCAGGTAGCCTGCGAAAGCCAACATGGATAGAATGCAATAATTGACTAATGAGCCATATTCTAATAAATCTCATGTGCCAACGCGTCGCCGTGGTGAAACTTGCACTCCTGTAGATCTGAAATAATTGGATGGTGAAACAGGAAGACCAGAAAAGCCTCGTCCCTGATTGGCAGATGAGTGGCAACCCTGATTAGAAGCACCTGCTGCTCATCGGTTGTTCCCTACAAATGCTGTTTTGAAGATTTCTTTTTTTTTTACCTACACTGAAGAAGGCTGCAAAAGCGGGAAACGTCTGTGTACGCTATCCTTGATGCAGTGAAAATAATATACATTGAGAAATGAAGTAAGCTTGATTTAACAAGTGTTTAGAATTAAATGTGGAGTTGAGCTTATAGTTACGCGATGACATCACATGCCCCGCATACCTTAAAAATTATACTTTGGTAGAGTTTCATTTTCCTCTATAAAGAAAGTTGGACTAAAGAGAGATTGTTGAGCAGAGAACATTTCTCCTATAGCTGCCGTTTCCGTATATATATATTTTTTTGCCGTATTACTTTTGTCAAATGAACCTGGGTCAATGCAAACCTACCTACAGTCTCTTTCCTGCTCCGCCCATCTTTTATTCAAGCTGGGTGACGTTTCACAACTCTAGATGTAATTTTTAATAGACTGCTCCTCTCCTTGCTTCCCTCCCTTGCCCGCTTCCCTGTCACCTCCTCCCTATTTCCCTTCCCCTCAACACGAAAACCTCCTCTCCTTTTCCCTCGCTCTTTCCCCGTCTCCCCTCCTATCTTCGCCTCATCTCTCCATCCGTCTTCCTCTCCAACTGTAACCTCTCCTCTCTCCCCAGTGGTGTCGATGCAGGAGGAGATCTCTCAGATGAAGAAGAAGCTCCAGACAGGGAAACAGACTCCTCCCCAGGACAAGGTCCCCAAAAACAGGAGGAAGAGGGGTGGCTTCCTGGAAAGGTCAGGGGTCACACTAACACCCAAAAGTCAAACCCAGAGGTCAGTTATTACAAAATACATCTCTTAATTTCTCTTTGTCTAATTTTCTTCCTTTTCTGTCTCTCCTGTACATATCTTCTCCTCTCTTCTCTTTCTCAGAGGTCAGAGTTATTATACGGAATCTTCTTTTCCTAAATACAGTGCCTTCGGAAAGGATTCATACCCCTTGACTTTTTCCACATTTTGTTACAAAGTGGGATTAAAATGGATTTAAATCTCTTTTTTTGTCCATTCAATACATGTTAGAATAACCTTTGTCAACTTGCTTGTTGATCATTGCTAGACAACCATTTTCAGGTCTCGCCATAGATTTGAAAGCAGATTTATGTCAAAACTGTGACTCAGGAACATTCAGTCTTCTTGGTAAGCAACTCCAGTGTATATATGGCCTTGTGTTTTAGGTTATTGTCCTGCTGAAAGGTGATTTCCTCTCCCAGTGTCTGTTGGAAGCAGACTGAACCAGGTTTCCCTCTAGGATTTTGCCTGTGCTTAGCTCCATTCTGTTTCTTTTTATCCAGAAAAATTCCCCAGTCCTTAATACAAGCATACCCATAACATGATGCAGCCACCACTGTGCTTGAAAATATGGAGGGTGGTACTCCGTAATGTGTTGAATATGTCCCAAACAACGTTGTATTCAGGACAAAAAGTTAAATGCTTAGCCACAATTTTTGCAGTATTACTTTAGTGCCTTGTTGTAAACAGGATGCATGTTTTTGGAATATTTTAATTCTGTACAGGCTTCCTTTTCACTTTTTCAGTTAGGTTAATATTATGAAGTAACGTTTGTTGATCCATACTCAGTTTTCTCTTATTAAGCTCTGTGACTGTAAAAGTCAAATCCCTGAGCGGTTTCCTTCCTCTCCAGAAACGGAGTTAGGAAGGACGCCTGTCTCTTAGTAGTGACTGGATGTATTGATACACCATCCAAAGTGTAAATAATAACTTCACCCTGTTCAAAGGGATATTCAGCGTATGCTTTTTAAAATCTACCAATCGGTGCCCTTTGAGGCATTGGAAAACCTTTATGGTTTAAATTCACTGTGCGATTGAGTGACCTTACAGATAGTTGTACGTGTGGGGTACAGAGATGAGGTAGTCACTCAAACATCATGTTAAACACTTGTTGCACACTGACTCCATGCAAATTATTACATGACTTGTTAAGCACAAGTTTACTCCTGAACTTATTTAGGCTTGCCATAACAAAGGGGTTGAATACTTATTGACCCAAGATATTTCAGCGTTCATTTTAAATACATTTGTAAAAAAAAAAATCCCGAAACATCATTCCACTATGACATTATGGGGCATTGTGTGCAGGCCAGTGACAATTATTGTATTTTTTTAATCTGTTTTAAATTCAGGCTGAAACGCAACAAAATGTGGAACAAGTCAAGTGGGGAATACTTTCTGAAGGCTCTGTATGTACTCAGTGAGGGCAGAATGACCTGTCTTCTCTCCTCTCTCTCCCTCCCCTCCCTCCCTCCCTGCTCTCTCTCCTCCCGCCCTCCCCGCTCTCTCTCCTCCCTCCCTCCCCGCTCTCTCTCCTCCCTCCCTCCCCGCTCTCTCTCCTCCCTCCCTCCCCGCTCTCTCTCCTCCCTCCCTCCCCGCTCTCTCTCTCCTCCCTCCCTCCCTCCCTGCTCTCTCCCCTCCCTCTCCTCTCATTCCTTCTTTTCCTAAATATACTCGGTGAGGGCAGAATGACCTCCTGTAGTCTTTTCTCGGTCTCTGTGAATGGATGGATGGGGGGGGATAATGCATTACTCAACACTAACCACTTAGCTGTAGTTTCACTCACCACACCTTCCAACATATCTGCCTCTGATTGGGCCGGCAGGCTTGTGGTCTGACTGTTGTTCCGTGTGGTCGACAGGGTGACGTTTGCGTGCTCGGTGTGTAAGTTCCGTTCATTCTACCACGAGGACATGGCAGCCCACCTGGAGAGCAAGTTCCACAAAGATCACTTCAAGTTCCTGTCCAGTCAGCTGTCCAAACCCACCACAGACTTCTTACAGGTAGACATACACATGCAGACGAACACACACACACTCAAAGGTGCAGACGCATGCAGATGGGGACATTAACACGCACTCAATCTTCTGTAAGATTCCCATGTGTTTTGAGCGGAACCCCCCTCTTACTGTGTGTGTGTACATACCAGGAGTACCTGAATAACAAGTATAAGAAGACAGAGCAGAGGACCAGTCAGATGGAGAACCACTGTGCTGCTATCTGTCAAGTCTACAAGGAACAGGACCTCACCAGGCGTAAGGACAGCAGTGTGTTTGTGGTGTCTACCAGGGTTTCCGTTAGTCACTAATAGCAGGCTATTGCCCCCCCCCCTCCCCAGGAGAAAACAAAGAATCCCATTGTGACATTGTGCATTTGAACTTTTTCATTGATGGGAATACCAGTGAATAAACTGCTGGTCAAGCTCAGACAGCTGTTTGTTGCTGCTGGAGTAAAACATGTCCGTTTAATAAGACCAGTTATTGCGTCACAATCGCAACAACAAACTACTTTGTAATGAGCTGGAGGCCATATGAATCTTGAAGACATACTTAATTTAAAAAATATATGTTTTACTACATATTGGGGCATGTCTTACCTTGCTTCAAAGTAGCCAAAATCCAACCAAACGTGCAGGCAGTTATTTGATAGACTTCCTAGTGCCATTGAAACCAGTAGCCCTTTTCTCTCCTGTTCTATTGGTTTTCAAATCAACTTTCAGGTTTCAAGTTTGAAAAGGCAAATTTTCACCTTTTTAAAAAGTCACATTTATAATAAAACATTCCATGCATTCTCACATTTGCAGACTAGTGTTTATATAGCTTACTATTCCTAATGTGATGATTGGATAGACATCATTTAGCCTTGTGATGATTGGATAGACATCGTTTAGCCTTGTGGTGATTGGATAGACATCATTTAGCCTTGTGATGATTGGATAGACATCATTTAGCCTTGTGGTGATTGGATAGACATCATTTAGCCTTGTGGTGATTGGATAGACATCATTTAGCCTAATAGTAGGCCTTAGAGTAGCCTATGTATCTATGCTGCTAATAGTAGGCTATATATCGTACATTTGTTTTCTCCTTTCTTTGCACAGGGAAATATTGACCTTTTTAGAAACACATTTCATGCAATTCTACCAGACTTTAGACGACTGGAGACATTAGCAGAACCTCTTTTAATAGGACAACATTTACACGGTAGCCTACTCTGCTGACAAACAGATCAATAAAAAAGCTCATTTGTAAGTTAATTAGGATATATCATTTTGGCAATTTAAAATGTATTTTAGGGGGAAAGCTTCCCCCTAGCCTTATGGACACCCCGCCTATGTATCATCTTCAAATTGCATCTGAGTTACATGTTCAGTTAAGAGATAATTACCATCATCTAAATGTAATTGTTATTATTTCTTTCTGAAAACCGTGGGCGGACGACCTAATCAGGTAATGCAACCAATGCATATGGGTCTGGTACATTTATCTTTAAATGTCCGGTAGATGAAAATGCTGCCGGTCAAATGTCCGGCGCTACGTTTTCCTAATGGAAACCCTGTTGTGTACGTACTGTGTGTGTGTGATGTGTACATGCTGTATGTCTGTGTGCCACCCTTCTGTGGAACAGGAAACCCTGTTGTGTACGTACTGTGTGTGTGTACATGCTGTATGTCTGTTCTGCTACCCTTCTGTGGATCAGGGTGGATTTGTAAAGGCTTTTTCTGTGTTTTTCTTTTATGCTGGTCAAACTATTTCCCCGTGTCTCCCTCCTCTGTAACAGAGTTGGGTATGGAACACTTCATGAAGAAGGTGGAGGCAGCCCACTGTGCAGCCTGTGACCTTTTCATCCCCATGCAGTTCTACGTCATACAGAAACACCTCAAGTCCCCCGACCACAACTTCAACCGCAAGGTCAGTACACTACACAGCTCAGTTTATATTGTCTGTAGGGGCTGGATGATACCAGGTCACTACACAGCTCAGTTTATATTGTCTGTAGGGGCTGGATGATACCAGGTCAGTACACAGCTCAGTTTATATTGTCTGTAGGGGCTGGATGATACCAGGTCAGTACACAGCTCAGTTTATATTGTCTGTAGGGGCTGGATGATACAAGGTCAGTACACTACACAGTTTATATTGTCTGTAGGGGCTGGATGATACCAGGTCAGTACACAGCTCTGTTTATATTGACTGTAGGGGCTGGATGATACCAGGTCAGTACACAGCTCTGTTTATATTGACTGTAGGGGTATGGATGATACAAGGTCAGTACACTACACAGCTCAGTTTATATTGACTGTAGGGCTGGATGATACCAGGTCACTACACAGCTCAGTTTATATTGACTGTAGGGGCTGGATGATACCAGGTCAGTACACAGCTCAGTTTATATTGACTGTAGGGCTGGATGATACCAGGTCACTACACAGCTCAGTTTATATTGACTGTAGGGGCTGGATGATACCAGGTCAGTACACATCTCAGTTTATATTGACTGTAGGGGCTGGATGATACCAGGTCACTACACAGCTCAGTTTATATTGTCTGTAGGAGCTGGATGATACCAGGTCAGTACACAGCTCAGTTTATATTGACTGTAGGAGCTGGATGATACCAGGTCAGTACACTACACAGCTCAGTTTATATTGACTGTAGGGGCTGGATGATACCAGGTCAGTACACAGCTCAGTTTATATTGACTGTAGGAGCTGGATGATACCAGGTCAGTACACAGCTCAGTTTATATTGACTGTAGGGGCTGGATGATACCAGCTCAGTTTATATTGACTGTAGGGGCTGGATGATACCAGGTCAGTACACTACACAGCTCAGTTTATTTTGACTGTAGGGGCTGGATGATACCAGGTCAGTACACTACACAGCTCAGTTTATTTTGACTGTAGGGGCTGGATGATACCAGGTCAGTACACTACACAGCTCAGTTTATTTTGACTGTAGGGGCTGGATGATACCAGGTCAGTACACAGCTCAGTTTATATTGACTGTAGGGGCTGGATGATACCAGGTCAGTACACAGCTCAGTTTATATTGACTGTAGGGGCTGGATGATACCAGGTCACTACACAGCTCAGTTTATATTGTCTGTAGGGGCTGGATGATACCAGGTCAGTACACAGCTCAGTTTATATTGACTGTAGGGGCTGGATGATACCAGGTCAGTACACAGCTCAGTTTATATTGACTGTAGGGGCTGGATGATACCAGGTCACTACACAGCTCAGTTTATATTGTCTGTAGGGGCTGGATGATACCAGGTCAGTACACAGCTCAGTTTATATTGACTGTAGGGGCTGGATGATACCAGGTCAGTACACAGCTCTGTTTATATTGACTGTAAGGGCTGGATGATACCAGGTCAGTACACAGCTCAGTTTATATTGACTGTAGGGGCTGGATGATACCAGGTCAGTTTATATTGACTGTAGGGGCTGGATGATACCAGGTCACTACACAGCTCAGTTTATATTGACTGTAGGGGCTGGATGATACCAGGTCACTACACAGCTCAGTTTATATTGACTGTAGGGCTGGATGATACCAGGTCACTACACAGCTCAGTTTATATTGACTGTAGGGCTGGATGATACCAGGTCACTACACAGCTCAGTTTATATTGACTGTAGGGGCTGGATGATACCAGGTCACTACACAGCTCAGTTTATATTGACTGTAAGGGCTGGATGATACCAGGTCACTACACAGCTCAGTTTATATTGACTGTAGGGCTGGATGATACCAGGTCACTACACAGCTCAGTTTATATTGACTGTAGGGCTGGATGATACCAGGTCACTACACAGCTCAGTTTATATTGACTGTAGGGGCTGGATGATACCAGGTCACTACACAGCTCAGTTTATATTGACTGTAGGGGCTGGATGATACCAGGTCACTACACAGCTCAGTTTATATTGACTGTAGGGGCTGGATGATACCAGGTCAGTACACAGCTCTGTTTATATTGACTGTAAGGGCTGGATGATACCAGGTCAGTACACAGCTCAGTTTATATTGACTGTAGGGGCTGGATGATACCAGGTCAGTTTATATTGACTGTAGGGGCTGGATGATACCAGGTCACTACACAGCTCAGTTTATATTGACTGTAAGGGCTGGATGATACCAGGTCACTACACAGCTCAGTTTATATTGACTGTAGGGCTGGATGATACCAGGTCACTACACAGCTCAGTTTATATTGACTGTAGGGGCTGGATGATACCAGGTCACTACACAGCTCAGTTTATATTGACTGTAGGGGCTGGATGGTACCAGGTCACTACACAGCTCAGTTTATATTGTCTGTAGGGGCTGGATGATACCAGGTCACTACACATCTCAGTTTATATTGACTGTAAGGGCTGGATGGTACCAGGTCAGTACACAGCTCAGTTTATATTGACTGTAGGGGCTGGATGATACCAGGTCAGTTTATATTGACTGTAGGGGCTGGATGATACCAGGTCACTACACAGCTCAGTTTATATTGACTGTAGGGGCTGGATGATACCAGGTCAGTACACAGCTCAGTTTATATTGACTGTAAGGGCTGGATGATACCAGGTCAGTACACAGCTCAGTTTATATTGACTGTAGGGGCTGGATGATACCAGGTCAGTTTATATTGACTGTAGGGGCTGGATGATACCAGGTCACTACACAGCTCAGTTTATATTGACTGTAGGGGCTGGATGATACCAGGTCAGTACACAGCTCAGTTTATATAGTCTGTAGGGGCTGGATGATACCAGGTCACTACACAGCTCAGTTTATATTGACTGTAGGGCTGGATGATACCAGGTCACTACACAGCTCTGTTTATATTGACTGTAGGGGCTGGATGATACCAGGTCACTACACAGCTCAGTTTATATTTACTGTAGGGGCTGGATGATACCAGCTCAGTTTATATTGTCTGTAGGGGCTGGATGATACCAGGTCACTACACAGCTCAGTTTATATTAACTGTAGGGGCTGGATGATACCAGCTCAGTTTATATTGTCTGTAGGGGCTGGATGATACCAGCTCAGTTTATATTGTCTGTAGGGGCTGGATGATACCAGGTCAGTTTATATTGTCTGTAGGGGCTGGATGATACCAGGTCACTACACAGCTCAGTTTATATTAACTGTAGGAGCTGGATGATACCAGGTCACTACACAGCTCAGTTTATATTAACTGTAGGGGCTGGATGATACCAGGTCAGTTTATATTGTCTGTAGGGGCTGGATGATACCAGGTCACTACACAGCTCAGTTTATATTGACTGTAGGGTTGGATGATACCAGCTCAGTTTATATTAACTGTAGGGGCTGGATGATACCAGGTCAGTTTATATTGTCTGTAGGGGCTGGATGATACCAGGTCAGTACACAGCTCAGTTTATATTGACTGTGGGGGCTGGATGATACCAGGTCAGTACACAGCTCAGTTTATATTGACTGTAGGGGCTGGATGATACCAGGTCACTACACGGCTCTGTTTATATTGACTGTAGGGGCTGGATGATACCAGTATCGCGATACTCGTTACTATCGTGGCAAAGAATGGAAAAAACAAGATTTAACGTCTTTAGGAACACAGCCCTACTGACGGTGAGAAACATCATGTTGTCATCCAGAGTCCCATTTATCCACATCTTCCAAGCTACAGCACACTACTTTACATACAGCAGGTTTATCAAGGACCAAACAGTGATTGGTTAATCACCTAGTTGATCGGTTAACTGATTGGTTGATCATTAAAAGTAGATCGCTGCTCCAGCAGGTCATTGTCGAGGATAAACACCACTGTGGTCCTTTTTGGCAACTAGATGACAGGTGTTAACTCCAGCTAACTAGACACCTCGGCTCACGTCTCAAAACGCATACGTCCATCCTCTCAGCAGTAGCATGCTCACAGTGGGTAATCAGGCCTACATAAACCCTGCTTGGTTGAGATTGGCAGGGAGCATGGATAGTTGGATACAGAAGCACTTTTTATTTTATATTTTGCTATGCCCTCCCTGACTTTTTTCCCCACTGACCCCTGTGTGACCTTTGCCTCCTGCGTGACCCCAGGGTATGATGGAGCAGTCTAAGAGGGCCAGTCTGTCAGTGGCTCGCAGCATCCTCAACCACAAAATCATCGGAAAGAAGCTGGAGAGTTACCTCAAGGTACACACACACAAGCACACACGCCTATCTCTCACAGAACCCCCCCCCCCCCCCCCTTTAGAAACACTGACTCTCTGTGCCTCGCGCACTCACTCACTCTCTGACCCTGCCCTTCCCCTCTCTCCTCTCTGCAGGGTGAGAACCCCTTCCTCGGTAACCAGGACGACCAGGACCCAGAGGACTCAATGATTATGGAGGTGTCAGAGGCTGAGCTGACCAATGAGAGCCTGGCGGAGACCACCAAGGAAGAGGCGGGGCCAGAGACATCGCAGGCGGCCACCGGGGCTGATGGGGTAGAGGAGGAGAAGATGGAGGAGGGAGGAGTGGCGGTAGCAGACGGAGGGGAGGATGAGGCGCAAGTAGAGAAGCTAGCGGGAGAAGAGGGGGAGACGCAGGGTGAGGGGGAAACGCAGGGTGAGGCTGAAGGAGAGCTGGAGCAGGGAGGAGAGGAAGAGGAGGACGGGTTTGAAGTTGGAGATGAGTTTGGAGAGGAGGATGAGGGAGTGGAAGGAGAGCTGGGAGAGGAAGAGGAGGATGAAGGAGTGGGAGGAGAGGATGAGGGTGTGGCGGTAGAGAAGAAAGACGAGGATGCTGACGTGGTTGTCATAGAGTGACCTTTACCCTCAATGACCCTTTGACCTCCCTCTGGACCAATTAATACAGCCCTCTCTCCCCTGTCCAGCCAATCCCACTCTACCCCTCCCACAAACAGCCAATCAGATTCATTTATACTTACTGTACATCCCGCCCTCCTCCATTCAGAACCGAGACTCACTAATATGCTTCTGATACGTCTGTTTTCATATATACTTTCTCTTCTGTGTAAGTAGACTTTTTTTGTTGTGCCTTTGAATCTGTCGGGCTACGTTGGGATATTTTGACCATGTTTCAGTGGGTAGAGGACCGTGAACTTAGTGTTATTGATATGACACACCCCCTACCTGGTATTACTCCTGGACCCACTCCCTGTCCGTCATAGCTAGATTCCTAGGAAGTGTGAGCGGATTGGTTTGTCTCTTATCGACTCCTCCCAAACGTGCAAAACTTATTTGAAATGTATTTGTTGGTGTGTTTAGATTGAAAGACGGGGCAGGATTTAGTTTTACAGATGGTTACTGTTGTCATCCATGTTCTTTTTTGGACAGATGAGAATAAATGTTTAAAATGTTTATCTGTTGGTTTGGTTTCTTTGTTGAGCTGATTTCTGCTAGCTTGGTCTCAGATCTCTTTGTGCTCTTGACACTTCCATTGCTGTTGTCAAGACACATGACAATGAATTAGTTAGCATGATCGCAGAAACAGACTGGCTGATGATCTGGGTTTAGATTAGAATAAGGTCAAGGGTCAAATTCTTCATTTACACACATGGTTAAAAGGCTCAGGACAACCTTAACACTACACTGTAAATCCAATCATTCACATAGGGTGCGGCAGGTTGGCTGCAGGCAGTGGTTAGAGCATTGGGCCAGTAACCCGGAAGGTTGCTGGATCGAATCCCCGAGCTGACAAGGTAAAAATCTGTCGTTCTGCCCCTGAGCAATGCAGTTAACCCACTGTTCCCCCGGGCGCTGAAGACGTCGATTTAAGGCAGCCCCCCACACCTCTCTGATTCAGAGGGGTTGGGTTAAATGCGGAAGACATATTTCAGTTGAATACATTTAGTTGTATAACTGACTAGGTATCCCCCTTTCCCTGATCAAAGTAGTACGTTGTTTAAAAGGGCGTTCGGCAGTTACTACATACATTTTTGGACTTCTAAATGAACGTGTACCCATTAATTCATGATGAACAACTTCTAAATGAATGTGTACCCATTAATTCATGAACATCACTTCTAAATGAACATGTATCCATTAATTCATGAACATAACTTCTAAATGAATGTGTACCCCATTAATTAATGAACATCACTTCTAAATGAATGTGTACCCCATTAATTCATGAACATCACTTCTAATTGAATGTGTACCCATTAATTCATGAACATCACTTCTAAATGAACGTGTACCCATTAATTCATGATGAACAACTTCTAAATGAACGTGTACTCATTAATTCATGATGAACAACTTCTAAATGAACGTGTTCCCATTAATTCATGAACATCACTTCTAAACGCCTCTATGAGCTTTTAGTTCAGTTGTCATACGTTATCAAAACCCAAAATATAAGCTTGTTTTACTCCAATGTTTAAAACTATAATTTTGATATCATGGATGGTCAGTCCTTGTATCCATAGCTCTATGAATTTGAGTGGTTATATTTCTGCAGTCCCATCCCTTGGCTTTTTACCGAAACAGGAGCAGGCTTTGTTATTTCTGCTACTTTAAAAGGTATTGTCTTAATGTAACACTGCATTCTGCATAATACAATCTTGTTGACTGTGACGACCATGAATCAACTAAAAGGAAGGAACAAGTTGGCTGTTATGCATCAAGTGTAATATACTGAACACAAATATAAATGCAACATGCAACAATTTCAAAGATTTTACTGAGGTACAGTTCATATAAGGAAATTAGTGAATTTAAATAAATCCATAGATTAGGGCCGAATGAATTTCACATGACTGGGAATACAGATATGCATCTGTTGGTCACAGATACCTTAAAAGAAAGTTAGGGGTGTAGATCAGAAAACCAGTCCGTATCAGGTGTGACCACCATTTGCCTCATGCAGCGCAACACATCTCCTTCACATAGAGTTGATCAGGCTGTTGATTGTGGCCTGAGGAGTGTTGTCCCACTCCTCTTCAATGGCTGCTGGATATTGGCGGGAACTGGAACACGCTGTTGCACACCTCTATCCAGAGCATCCCAAACATGCTCAATGGGTGACATGTCTGGTGAGTTTGCAGGCCATGGAAGAACTTGAACATTTTCAGCTTCTGGGAATTGTGAACAGATTCTTGCGACACGGGCCTTGCATGATGCTGAAACATGAGGTGATGGCAGCGGATGAATGGCACGACAATGGACCACAGGATCTCATCTAGGTATCTCTGTGCATTCAAATTTCCATCGATAAAATGCAATTGTGTTCGTTGTCCATAGCTTATGCCAGCCCATACCATAACCCCACTTCCACCATGGGGTGCTCTTTTTACAACTTTGACATTAAAGAAGGGAGATACCTAGTCAGTTGTACAACTGAATGCCTTCAACTGAAATGTGTGGTGTTGTCACAAAACTGCACATTTAGAGTGGCCTTTTATTGTCAACCAGCACAAGGTGCACCGGTGTAATGATCATGCTGTTTAATCAGCTTCTTGGTATGCCACACCTGTCAGGTGGATGGATTGTCTTGGCAAAGGAGAAATGCTCACTAACAGGGATGTAATCAAATTTGTGCACAAAACTTGAGAGATTTAAGCTTTTTGTGCTTATGGAACATTTCTGGGGTCTTTTATTTCAGCTCAGGAAACATGGGACCAACAATTTACATGTCGCGTTTCTATTTTTGTTCAGTGTAGGATCAGACACCGCCTGTCCCCATAATTTTGATCTGAAAGACCTGAACTCGGAGGATTGATACTACCAAAGATTGTCTATTATATTGACAAGATATTTGAGTGACCACTTTAACAATGGAAATACATGTCCTCAAAGATGGAAGACAGGTGGGAGAAGTCGAGATCAGGTGGGAAGGGAAAGGGGGATACCTAGTCAATTGCACAACTGAATGCGTTCAACCGAAATGTGTCTTCCGCATTTAACCCAACCCCTCTGAATCAGAGATGTGTGGGGACTTGCCTTAATCGACATCCACGTCCCGGCGAGTAGTTGTTGGGGGTTAACCGTCTTGCTCATCGGCAGAACGGCTGATTTTTCCACTTTGCCGGCTCTGGGATTCGAACCAGCGACATTTTGGTTGTTGGCCCAACCCTTGTAGCCAATGTCAGGGCAGAGACATGTGTGAACAACAGTCCATAGAGATAGATAGCAGATTCATCATTGTATCTGTGACATTATAGTGTCTGTGAGGGCATGAGCAGCGCCATTGAGGCTATCTCCATTATGAAGTAGTTATTTTTTTGTTCTTCATTAGCGGACCGCTCCCAACTCATAGGAATCACCACCCAGTTGGCTACTTTAAAATGGTGGAAGCCCTCAATGGCAATGCTAAAACGGTTTATATCCATGATGAGTCTTCTATCGCTATGACAACAGGCACAACTCCAATAAAAAAATGTGCCATGTGCGTCCATATCAGTACATTCATGAACAATTTAACCATTAACAAATTACTTGTTTTGTTGACCAAAATCGACACCAATTGACCTCCAAACAAACATTTCTCACTTCGTGGCCTTATTTTCGTGTACAATTTTTGGGCGGTGTAAACCTCTCACTTCGCCTCTTCCTCTCTGATACTACCATACTTGTGATTGATTGACCACTAGGTGGAGGGCTCACTCCACTAAAGGTGGAATTAATTGCATTTCTTCAAGGTAGAATTTACCATAATATGAGTTTATTATACGAGTATTAAGAACCTATAGTTTATAAGATTATGTGATTTATAGAAGGTGAAATTACGCAATTGTTTATAATCTATCACAATAAATTATCCAGTCCATTGAGAGTGTGTGGTTACGTGACAATTAATTGTGTGTGGTTAGGGCAATTAATTAATTGTGATGCAGGGGGATTGTATGGCAATTTATGCAGACCAGTGTATATTGGGAATTTGTCTATAATATTTTTCAGTGTTTGAAGTTATTGCATGGTATTGCATGTTCCGGGAGACAGAGGTAGGGAGAGGACAGGGGGATTCGTTCGTGGAGAGGTGACATTCCTTCGAACGACGTTCTGACGTTCCCCCTGCGTCTGACGTCACTGACGTCGAACGGGGCTGTTTGTTCTGGATTCAGGGGTGAGGAAGATCTGCGCGCGCTGACAACCGACAGAAGTAGGTAAATAAACGTGTTTTGGGGTGTCTCTCTACCGATACCGGTATGATAAACGAAGGCAGTCAATCTCAGGAGTCCGATAAAACACTCAGAACCACACTCGGTGCAGTATTTCGGTTGGTGTCAGTGCGCGAGGTGCCTAGCGGGGCATGGGCTGTCTTATCACAGGCCTGTCGCCGGTGCGGGCGCACGGGAAGATGAATATTCTCTGTATTTACGTTACCTGATTTGCAGTTTATTGCACATCTTGTGTTTTCGTTCTCTGTGCTCCTTGGTGGTATATTAACGCTGTTTTTCAGGGGCATGGGCACTCCCTGTTGTCATTGCGCACGGTAGCTGGGGGACGGTAGCAGGCTAACGTTAGTAGCTAGCTAGGTTGTTTGTTTGTAGCCCCGTAGGCCGTATTCTTGACAGAAGTTACGCCTGGTTTGGGGCGTAGTTTACGCTCCGTGGCGCTGAAAGCACGTGAAATACGACGTAGGTTTATTTCTAGAATAACGACACAGTCCAAGTTGTATTCTGAAAGGGTGTTTACGTACGGAGCTGTCAGAAAAATGCTGACAGCGATCGTGACTAGCTGTTGTATCTCTAGACCAGAGGTTCCCAAACTTTTGCAGGTTTTAAGCTTATTTCCTGCAATTCTACACATTTTGTCATGGCGTGCAAAGGCTATTTTGCAGTTATAAAGCACATTTCTTGGCATTCTATTAGAGGTCGACCGATTATGATTTTTCAACGCAGATACTGATACCGGTTATTGGAGGACCAAAAAAAGCCGATACCATTATTCGGCCGATTTTTATTTATTTGTAATAATGACAATTACAACAATACTGAATGAACACTTATTTTAACTTAATATAATACATCAATAAAATCAATTTAGCCTCAAATAAATAATGAAACATGTTCAATTTGGTTGAAATAATGCAAAAACAAAGTGTTGGAGAAGAAAGTAAAAGTGCAATATGTGCCATGTAAGAAAGCTAAAGGTTAAGTTCCTTGCTCAGAACATGAGAACATATGAAAGCTGGTGGTTCCTTTTAACATGAGTCTTCAGTATTCCCAGGTAAGAAGTTTTAGGTTGTAGTTATTATAGGACTATTTCTCTCTATACGATTTGTATTTCATATACCTCTGACTATTGGATGTTCTTATAGGCACTTTAGTATTGCCAGTGTAACAGTATAGCTTCCGTCCCTCTCCTCGCTCCTACCTGGGCTCGAACCAGGAACACATCGACAACAGCCCCCCTCGAAGCAGCGTTACCCATGCAGAGCAAGGGGAACAACTACTCCAAGTCTCAGAGCGAGTGACGTTTGAAACGCTATTAGCGCGCACCCCGCTAACTAGCTAGCCATTTCACATCGGTTACACCAGCCTAATCTCGGGAGTTGATAGGCTTGAAGTCATAAACAGCTGCTGGCAAACGCACGATAGTGCTGTTTGAATGAATGCTTACAAGCCTGCTGGTGCCCACCATCGCTCAGTCAGACTGCTCTATCAAATCATAGACTTAATTATAACATGATAACACACAAATACGAGCCTTAGGTCATTAATATGGTCGAATCCGGAAACTATAATTTCGAGAAAAAAACCAGTTTATTCTTTCAGTGAAATACGGAACCGTTCCGTATTTTATCTAACGGGTGGCATCCATAAGTCTAAATATTCCTGTTACATTGCACAACCTTCAATGTTATGTCATAATTACGTAAAATTCTGGCAAATTAGGCGGCCCAAACTGTTGCATATACACTGACTCTGCGTGCAATGAACGCAAGAGAAGTGACACAATTTCAACAGGTTAATATTGCCTGCTAACCTGGATTTCTTTTAGCTAAATATGCAGGTTTAAAAATATCTACTTCTGTGTATTGATTTTAAAAAAGGTGTTTATGGTTAGGTACACATTGGAGCAACGATATGCACCGCATCGATTATATGCAACGCAGAACACGCTACATAAACTAGTAATATCATCAACCATGTGTAGTTAACTAGTGATATTGATTGATTGTGTTTTATAAAGTTAAGGTTATTTGAGGGTAGAGGCCTATATGGTCTGGAGAAATGTGCGTAGCTAAAATGACGCACTTGCTGTGCGCGTTGCTTTGAGATTGGGTCCAATGTTTTGACAGCGTCGGGTTTGTTGTCGTCAATTATCGTGGTTGTGTTTTCCTCCAATAACATAAGCAGTAAAACGTCATGCTTTACCCCACAGGTGTCAAAGTCATTCCACAGAGGGCCGAGTGTCTGTGGGTTTTTGCTCCTCCCTTCTACTTGATCGATGAATTAAGGTCACTGATTAGTAAGGAACTCTTGCTCACCTGGTTGTTTTGGTCTTAATTGAAAGGAAAAAACTCAAAACCAGCAGACACTCGGCTCTCCATGGAATGAGTGTGACTCCCCTGCTTTACCCCGTCTGTCTGTCTCTGGGGTGGGTAGAGACTTAGACAAAGGCTCTCATTCACACTGATTGTTAGTCACATGGAGACATGACTAGTTGTTTTCACTGTCTGTTTCATGACAACAGACAGATGCTCTGCATCTTCTTGTCTTTGCAAACATACAATGCAGTCAGAAAGTATTCAGACCCCTTGACTTTTTCCACATTTTGTTACGTTACAGCCTTTTTCTAAAATGGATTCAATTGTTATTTTTTTTTCTCCTCATCAATCTAAACACAATACCCTATAATGACAAAGCAAAAACAGGTTTTTAGAAATGTTAGCAAATTTATAAAAAATAAAAAACTGAAATATCACATTTACATAAGTATTCAGTCCCTTTACTTAGTACTTTGTTGAAGCACCTTTGGCAGTGATTACAGCCTTGAATCTTCTTGGGTATGACGCTACAAGCTTGGCACACCTGTATTAGGGGAGTTTCTCACATTCTCTACAGATCCTCTCAAGCTCTGTCAGGTTGGATGGGGAGCATCGCTGCACATCTACTTTCAGGTCTCTCCAGAGATGTTTCGTCGGGTTCAAGTCTGTGCTATGGCTGGGCCACTCAAGACATTCAGAGACCTGTCCCAAAGCCACTCCTGTGTTGTCTTGGCTGTGTGCTTAGGGTCATTTACCCCAGTCTGTGGTCCTGAGTGCTCTGGAGCAGGTTTTCATCAAAGATCTCTCTGTGCTTTGCACCATTCATCTTTCCCTCGATCCTGACTAGTCTCCCAATCCCTGCCGCTGAAAAACATCCCCACAGCATGATGCTGCCACTACCATGCTTCACCGTAGGGATGGTGCCAGGTTTCCTCAAGTCTTGACGCTTGGCATTCAGGCCAAAGAGTTCAATCTTGGTTTCATCAGACCAGAGAATCTTGTTTCTCATGGTCTGAGAGTTCTTTAGGTGCCTTTTGGCAAACTTCAAACGGGGTGTTGTGCCTTTTACTGAGGAGTGGCTTCTGTCTGGCCACTCTACCATAAAGGCCTGACTGGTAGGATGCTACAGAGATGGTTGTCCTAGAAGGTTCTCCCATCTCCAGAGAGGAACTCCGGAGCTCTTTCATAGTGACCATCGGGTTCTTGGTCACCTCCCTGACCAAGGCCCTTCTCGTCTTGGCGGGTCAACGTCTTACATTTAAGAATGATGGAGGCCACTGTGTTCTTGGGGACCTTCAATGCTGCAGAAATGTTTTGGTACCCTTCTCCAGGTCTGTGCCTCGACACAGTCCTGTCTCCCAGTTCTATGGACAATTCCTTCGACCTTGTGGCTTGGTTTTTTCTCTGACATGCACTGTCAACTGTGGGACCTTTATATAGACAGGTGTGTGCCTTTCCCAATCATGTCCAATTAATTGAATTTATCACAGAACAATCAATGGAAACCTGAGCTCTATTTCGAGTCTCATAGCAAAGGGTTTGACTACTTAAGTAAATAAGGTATTTCTGTATTTAAATTTTTTTTTGATACAAATTGTCTAAACCTGTTCGCTTTGTCATTATGAGGTATTGTGTGTAGATTGCAGAGGACATTTTTTTAAATTTAATACATTTTAGAATAAGGCTGTAACGTAACAAAATGTGGAAAAGGCAAGGGGTCTGAATACTTTCCAAAATGCACTGTACACAACTCCTAGACACACCACACACTGCTGATGTGCAGTCACACTACAACTCTTCTCTTCTCTCCACCAGTGTTGTGATTCCTTGTCCTTCTACAGCTCTCTCTCAGACCCCCTCACCAACCAACCAACCAACCAACCGAAGACTGGTCGGTGTCTGTCTCTCTCTCTCCACCAGTGTTGTGATTCCTTGTCCTTCTACAGCTCTCTCTCAGACCCCCTCACCAACCAACCAACCAACCGAAGACTGGTCGGTGTCTCTGTCTCTCTTTCTCCACCAGTGTTGTGATTCCTTGTCCTTCTACATCTCTCTCTCTCTCTCTCTCTCTCTCTCAGACCCCCTCTACCCCCCTCGTCAACCAACCAACCAACCAACCAAAGGAAGACTGGCCCCTCTCTCCTGCCCACCTCCAGGTCACTACTCCACCCCTCCATTCTGAGAGATATGACACTCCCTCTGGACTAGACCAAGCCTGCACCACAACAGACAAACATGTAAGTCCAGCTGTAAGCAAGCAGCTTGTGTGTGTGTGTGTGTGTGTATTCTAGACTATTGAACAACCTACTTGGACTAAACATCATCATTAGGGTAAGAGTCAACCTAGTCAGTTGCACAACTGAATGCATTCCAAAAACATGTGTCTTCTGCATTTAACCCAACCCCTCCGAATGGGCTCTAGATTCAAACCTGTCTTAAAGGTTGGTGTATTTATGTCAGGCTAATGGGTAAACCACTACTACATATAATCATTAGATAGTTACTGGGGGGGGAAACTGATACAGTTACATATTATCGTAATATTATTTTTGCGCTAGTTGGCTGTGTCTGCACCAAAACTCCAGTATTTTTCCTTCATAGCTTGTTCTCCATCTTCTTTTTATGTGGGGAGTCAATTTGTTTTCAGCACTTTTATTTCCATGACTGATCAACACTTGTGTTCTCATGGCTCACTCTTGTCTCTCTGCAGCAGACATATAGTGAGCAATATGTTTGGAACATCGAATCGCAATAAAATCCCAGTATTGAATCACAATACATATAGAATCCTGAGAATCACAATACATATAGAATCCTGAGAATCACAATACATATAGAATCCTGATAATCACAATACATATAGAATCACAATACATGTAGAATCACAATACGTATAGAATCCAGAGTGTCCTGAGAATCTCAGTCGTGACAATATTGTATCTTGAGGTTCTTGGCCATTTCCAGCCCTGTTGGCCTGCGTGTTAATACACATCATCATTAGATAGTCTTATTGGTTGGCCGGCGTGTTAATACACATCATCATTAGATAGTCTTATTGGTTGGCCGGCGTGTTAATACACATCATCATTAGATAGTCTTATTGGTTGGCGTGTTAATACACATCATCATTAGATAGTCTTATTGGTTGGCCTGCGTGTTAATACACATCATCATTAGATAGTCTTATTGGTTGGCGTGTTAATACACATCATCATTAGATAGTCTTATTGGTTGGCCTGCGTGTTAATACACATCATCATTAGATAGTCTTATTGGTTGGCCGGCGTGTTAATACACATCATCATTAGATAGTCTTATTGGTTGGCGTGTTAGTACACATCATCATTAGATAGTCTTATTGGTTGGCGTGTTAATACACATCATCATTAGATAGTCTTATTGGTTGGCGTGTTAATACACATCATCATTAGATAGTCTTATTGGTTGGCCTGCGTGTTAATACACATCATCATTAGATAGTCTTATTGGTTGGCGTGTTAGTACACATCATCATTAGATAGTCTTATTGGTTGGCGTGTTAATACACATCATCATTAGATAGTCTTATTGGTTGGCGTGTTAATACACATCATCATTAGATAGTCTTATTGGTTGGCGTGTTAATACACATCATCATTAGATAGTCTTATTGGTTGGCCTGCGTGTTAGTACACATCATCATTAGATAGTCTTATTGCTTGGCCTGCGTGTTAGTACACATCATCATTAGATAGTCTTATTGGTTGGCCGGCGTGTTAGTACACATCATCATTAGATAGTCTTATTGGTTGGCGTGTTAATACACATCATCATTAGATAGTCTTATTGGTTGGCCTGCGTGTTAGTACACATCATCATTAGATAGTCTTATTGGTTGGCCTGCGTGTTAATACACATCATCATTAGATAGTCTTATTGGTTGGCCTGCGTGTTAGTACACATCATCATTAGATAGTCTTATTGCTTGGCCTGCGTGTTAGTACACATCATCATTAGATAGTCTTATTGGTTGGCCGGCGTGTTAGTACACATCATCATTAGATAGTCTTATTGGTTGGCCGGCGTGTTAGTACACATCATCATTAGATAGTCTTATTGGTTGGCCGGCGTGTTAGTACACATCATCATTAGATAGTCTTATTGGTTGGCGTGTTAATACACATCATCATTAGATAGTCTTATTGGTTGGCCGGCGTGTTAATACACATCATCATTAGATAGTCTTATTGGTTGGCCGGCGTGTTATTACACATCATCATTAGATAGTCTTATTGGTTGGCGTGTTAATACACATCATCATTAGATAGTCTTATTGGTTGGCCTGCGTGTTAATACACATCATCATTAGATAGTCTTATTGGTTGGCGTGTTAATACACATCATCATTAGATAGTCTTATTGGTTGGCCTGCGTGTTAATACACATCATCATTAGATAGTCTTATTGGTTGGCCGGCGTGTTAATACACATCATCATTAGATAGTCTTATTGGTTGGCGTGTTAGTACACATCATCATTAGATAGTCTTATTGGTTGGCGTGTTAATACACATCATCATTAGATAGTCTTATTGGTTGGCGTGTTAATACACATCATCATTAGATAGTCTTATTGGTTGGCCTGCGTGTTAATACACATCATCATTAGATAGTCTTATTGGTTGGCGTGTTAGTACACATCATCATTAGATAGTCTTATTGGTTGGCGTGTTAATACACATCATCATTAGATAGTCTTATTGGTTGGCGTGTTAATACACATCATCATTAGATAGTCTTATTGGTTGGCGTGTTAATACACATCATCATTAGATAGTCTTATTGGTTGGCCTGCGTGTTAGTACACATCATCATTAGATAGTCTTATTGCTTGGCCTGCGTGTTAGTACACATCATCATTAGATAGTCTTATTGGTTGGCCGGTGTGTTAGTTAAC